>NC_135176.1:33939530-34224530 GCF_041146795.1 Maylandia zebra | reverse complement strand
ACTGGAGGAGGTGGAGCCGTTTCCTGTCCCTAACAGACCTGCAATGATGCAGCACACGCCCTCTATGAAAATCCCCCTGAAAACAAATTTAAAACAGACATGATCAACACCTGTTTGGGGATGGAGTCTGTCTCATAAGGTGTGTTCCTCTCTCACCTGTTGATTGCATGGATCGGAGGGGGCGTGGCTCCAGACAGGCGAGCACAAGCATAGTAATCTCCAATTGACTCCACGATGCCCGCCATCGTCGCACTCAGCATGCCCAACACCCCAGCAACCGTTATCACAGGCAACCCCCACTGGCCTATCAGAGAGAGACAGGAAGTCAGAGAATGTCATGTGATCATCATGATCCTTCATTCACTGATGCTCAGCTTAGCGTTAAAAACACACCTTCGGATCAGATTTGATCCCAGACTGTACACATGAAGTCTGAAGTTACACAAAGTTCATAAAGTGACCACACCCCCTCTGAGAGCTCCACCCCCTTGCTCTAGGCCCTGAATCACTGACTCAGTGATTTTACAGTTTTTATGTGTTTCTGTCGACGTTTTTGTTTAAGGTCAAACCGACTAACCAATCGAAGCAGTACAAACTGGCGTTCCTGCTGTGAGAAGTAACAGACTTTCAGTGACTTATCAGTAGAAAATTTATTTTAAATATGGCATCAACATGGACCCACACGGCAGGGGCGGGGCCTAGTGCTACCTGCTGCAGGTAACACAGTGACTGTGGATCAGAACCTCAGAGAAACTGAAGTGATCCACCTCACCACCAACTCACAGTCGGCGCTGAAACAACCTCGTAACGGTGACACGGTGTCATTCAAACCTCAAACCACCTGGATACAAAGCATGACTGTCATTGGTTGGTGTCTTACATGGGTAAGGCATCCTGAACCAGGGCGACAGTGTCATGATGTCCCCTCGGGCATCAGTGCGACCTTTGTGTCCATAGCGATCAGGGTCTCTTGGCAACAGGTCGGTCAGAGTGAGGACATAACAGACGAACCACACCAACATGATGGCAAGGATGATCTGAAAGAGGGCGGAGCAAAGATTCAAATTACGTCATCACTGACATCATCATCGATTTGTGTTTATCTTTATTTACAGGAAACATCTTGAAGATCTGCACTCTGGTGGCCCTCAGGCCTTTCTTCCTGCTATACACAGGAACAGGAAGTGATGTCGCCCTTAGGTACTGAGCAAACAGCACCATCAGCAAAATACACCTGCAGAGAGAGAGAGAGACAACTGTTTGTCCCCCCAGTGTGCTATATTCATGGATATGTAGTTCACTACAGCAGAACAGATACAGGCGTGTCCACATATCTCACAGTGCTGAGAGGCCCCAGTGGGACCCAGCTCGGTCTCCAGCAGTTGTGAAGACTGAGAGGCCGATCAGTGAGATGGTCGGCGTGATGGTGAGCGGGCCGATGTACTCCAGCAGTAACCCAGGTAACCCACACAGACCAATCACGAGCTCCACCAGGCTGGACATAATGATGGCACCCTGAATCTGCGAACAAATAACTCTGTCATAAAGCAAGTAAACAAAAAAAATCCACTCCACAGACATGACAACTTGGATCCAACCACGAGGTGCTGCTACTGATGAGTCCTAGAGGACTCTGAAACAGGTGGTACCTGCAGGTGTGGCTCTGGGTTCTCAGGAAGTAAGTGCTTTAATTTCATAGCGAAGCCTGTGAAGTAAAATACATCCTGGATTTGTAGAAATGGTCCAAGACCAAGTGCAGAGTCCTCCTGAACAAGGTTCCACCTGATTCAGGGGTCTGACTTTAGCCAAAATCAGAAACTTTCTCTGAGCTGGAAGTTCACAGGATTCTGACAGACCAGCACTGTCCAGACTGCTGGTGTCTTCCAGGAACCAGTTCAGGTTTAGGTCTGGCCTCTCACCGTCCTCAACCCACTGTGCCCACTGGAAACTACCTGCTGAGGAGCAGTGATCGTACCTCTCTGATTCGAGGCTTCCAGATGTGTGAGGTGTTCAGGGGAAGACTCCAGTTCCCATAAATCTCCTCTGTAAAGGAAAAAACAAATCACATGAGAGCATGTTGTTTATTTACAAAAACCAGTAACAATCAGAGAGACTTCCACCTTCACTGGGACACCTCCACCTGTCCAGACTGAGGATTGCCTGAGCAGGAATGAGGAACGCAAACGCACTTGCCTGAAAGAGAGGAAGTCTACACACAAACACACATAACTGTCAGACTCCGCCCACTCGCCTGACTCCTTAAGTCTTACCTGACTCCCTCAGACTCACCTGACACCCACGGTGGTCTGGATGAGAGTCGTGATTCCAACAGTCGTGAAAATGGTTCCAATCAGCTGACTGATGGTGCTTTGGTCTCCACCAACACACATGGCCTCAGCCAGAAGAAACGGCACAGCCACTGTACCACTGAAGCACGTCAGGTAATGCTGCACAAGGTAAAGCAGGTAACATTCACCTGTTACAAACTTCAGACTGGAGTCAACAAGGTAGCTATCCTAAAAATTTTTCCTCTAACCACCACCAAACCTGCACCAGTGATCAAACTACAAACAACCCCATCCAGTATTCCAGTTTAAACCAGTTTAGAAACAGTTTTGCTTTCTTTCCTTTTTCTGGTTTCCTTTTCACTGAATGGTACAGCAAATAATTCAGTTGTGCTTTTGGCATAATGACAATAAAACATTCTTATTCTTACTGTTTAAACCAGTATAATCCCAGGTTAAACCCAGTAATCATTGTTTAAACCAGTATAATCCCAGTTAAACCCATTTTAAACCAGTATAACCCCAGGTTAAATCAGTATAATCACAGGTTAATCACAGTAATCCCAGTTTAAACCAGTATAGTCCCCGGTTAAACCAGTATAATCCCAGGTTAAACCCAGTAATCCCAAATTAAACCAGTATAACCCACGGTTAAACTAGTATAATACCAGTTTGAACCTAGTAATCCAGTCTAAATCAATAATTACTGTTGAAATGTCTTAATCCCACAGTAGTCACATTTTCTTCTGTAATTCCAGTCTCACCTGTAATCCCAGTAGAATACACAGGTACCATGGTGGGACATCTTCAATGGTGTAAATCATGTCTGACCCCACCCTCTGCGCATCCATTGGTTGCCTCTTTTTGCTCTCTTCTGTCCTTGGCAGGTTGGGTTTATTGGGTTTGTAGCCCCTCCCCTCATGACTCTGATTGGACAGACAGAAACACCTGGTTATCAGGTGCAGCAAACATCATGATTCACTTATTAACCATTATCGATTATATATTTGTTGCTATCATTAAACAGATGTCAGAAGTCAAAACAACACTAAAGAAGAAGAAAGAACAGAAGATGTCCTTTCTCTGCATATCACTCCAGGTCCCCACATGGAAGTCAAAGGAACACACACATGTTCTATCTGAGACAGGTCACAGTGACCCTGATTAACCTGTAGACACAAAAACACCCAGTAAATTAGTCTGAAAGGATCCAGGTGTTTCCAGGTGTGCGTCAGTACTTGTAGTTGTACGGAGGTCAGTTTACCACACCTGTTGTTTGTAGGTCAGTGCTCACTGTGTGTTATCACAGTTCAGTATACCCTTCCTTTAGCAAACCTGCCCTGCTATACTTGTCCTACACCCCACCTGCTAAACTCAGTAAAACAAAACTGATCAGTAATGACTTTACCTGAATGTCGACTTCCATTTCACCTGCGGCTGTTTGACTTCGAGCAGCAAACAGAGAAAGAAAGTTCAGTTTTAGAGTCTCAGGTGAAAGTCCACACAGATTAACAGGAATTATTAACCATCACACACACACACGAGGACTCCTGTCTGTGTGAGAGCCCCGACCTGAGCATAAACCTGTCTGTGTGTGGACCCCCACCTGATTATACACCTGTCTGTGTGTGGACCCCCACCTGATTATACACCTGTCTGTGTGAGAGCCCCGACTTGATTATACACCTGTCTGTGTGTGGACCCCCACCTGATTATACACCTGTCTGTGTGTGGACCCCGACATGATTATACACCTGTCTGTGAGTGGACCCCCACCTGATTATACACCTGTCTGTGTGAGAGCCCCGACCTGATTATACACCTGTCTGTGTGTGGACCCCCACCTGATTATACACCTGTCTGTGTGTGGACCCCCGACCTGATTATACACCTGTCTGTGTGTGGACCCCCACCTGATTATACACCTGTCTGTGTGAGAGCCCCGACCTGAGCATAAACCTGTCTGTGTGTGGACCCCCACCTGATAATAAACCTGTCTGTGTGTGGACCCTGACCTGATTATACACCTGTCTGTGTGTGGACCCCCACCTGATTATACACCTGTCTGTGTGTGGACCCCCGACCTGATTATACACCTGTCTGTGAGTGGACCCCCACCTGATTATACACCTGTCTGTGTGTGGACACCCCCCCCCCCACCCCACCTGATTATAAACCTGCCTGTGTGTGGACACCCCCCCCCCCCCACCCCACCTGATTATACACCTGTCTGTGTGTGGACCCCCGACCTGATTATACACCTGTCTGTGTGTGGACACCCCCCCCCCCCCCCACCCCACCTGATTATAAACCTGCCTGTGTGTGGACACCCCCCCCCCCCCCCACCCCACCTGATTATACACCTGTCTGTGAGTGGACCCCCACCTGATTATACACCTGTCTGTGTGTGGACCCCGACCTGATTATACACCCCAATTTTAGCCTCTTTACACTGGCTCCCTGTCCCCTACAGGATCCAATTTAAACTCTTACTTTTTGTTTTTAAGTCACTCAACGCCCGAGCACCCCCCTACTTGTCAGAGCTCCTCTCTGCCTATGCTCCAGGAAAACCCACGAGATCTAGTTCAAAACTATTGTTTTCCATTCCACGGACTAACCTCAAATCTCGTGGTGATAGATACTTCTCTGTGGCAGGTCCCAGACTTTGGAATAGTCTCCCCTTAAATATTAGATCTGCTCAAACTCTTGAGCAATTTAAATCTTTACTAAAGACACACTTTTACGCTCTGGCTTTTAACACATTATGACCCAAGCATTTTGGATTTATCTGAATTAGTTAGTATTGTTTCAATTCTTCTATTTTATTGTTTCTATTGTTATTATTGTATTACACTGTAGTTTTTAATTTTATTGTTATTGTTAAGCACTTTGTGCAGCATCGGCTGTTGGAAATGTGCTATATAAATAAATCTGACCTTGACCTTGACCTTGACCTGTCTGTGTGTGGACACCCCCCCCCCCCCCCCCACCCCACCTGATTATGCACCTGTCTGTGTGTGGACCCCCACCTGATTATACACCTGTCTGTGTGTGGACCCCCCCCCCCCACCCCACCCCACCTGATTATAAACCTGTCTGTGTGTGGACCCCAACCTGATAATAAAATAATAAACCTGCCTGTGTGTGGACCCCCCCCCCCCCCACCCCACCTGATTATAAACCTGTCTGTGTGTGGACCCCAACCTGATAATAAAATAATAAACCTGCCTGTGTGTGGACACCCCCCCCCCCCACCCCACCTGATTATACACCTGTCTGTGTGTGGACCCCGACCTGAGCATAAACCTGTCTGTGTGTGGACCCCGACCTGATTATACACCTGTCTGTGTGTGGACCCCGACCTGAGCATAAACCTGTCTGTGTGTGGACCCCGACCTGATTATAAACCATTCTGTGTGTGGACACCCCCCCCCCCCCCCCCCCCCCAGATTATACACCTGTCTGTGTGTGGACCCCGACCTGATTATACACCTGTCTGTGTGTGGACCCCCACCTGATTATACACCTGTCTGTGTGTGGACACCCCCCCCCCACCCCACCTGATTATAAACCTGTCTGTGTGTGGACCCCGACCTGAGCATAAACCTGCCTGTGTGTGGACACCCCCCCCCCCCCCCCCCCACCCCACCTGATTATACACCTGTCTGTGTGTGGACCCCGACCTGAGCATAAACCTGCCTGTGTGTGGACACCCCCCCCCCCCCCCCCCCCCCCCACCTGATTATACACCTGTCTGTGTGTGGACCCCCACCTGATTACAGCCCAGACCTATAAAACTGGTCTGGCAGAAGACAAACAGAGTCATAGAACCACATGCACCCAGTATAAACAGTAAAACAAGCAGTATAACAAGTACGTTACTTAACATAACCAGTAACAACTGATAACTAGATATTCTTCAGCTAACGTATAGGTAAGACACCCAGTATAACCATTAATTATAACTACCTGTACAACTTCAGACTCACCTGTATAGCTGCTGCTGCTCAGCTGTAGGTTTGAATGTTTCACATTAAATGCTTGCATTGATGAAATGTGGCATTTACTTTGAAAAAAAAGGCACTTCCTGCAGATTGCGTCCAATAACCCAGTGAGAGCAGTTTGACACATGCAACCTTTTATTGCATCTTGTTTACAACTTTACAAGAAGAAGAATTTCCTGTTTGCATCATTTTAAAGACATAAAAACATGTGAGAAGCAAACTTCCAGGTAAAACACAGGTGTACCTGTGGTTGTCGTGGAGACGCTGTCACAGCATAACACTGTTTCCAATCAAAACTGAGCACACCACCTGTTACAGCTGCTATGTTAGCAGTGTCCATCTGCTTGCAGCCTCTGTGGCAAGCTAAGCTAACACATCTCTGCTTCAGGTGTGTGGAGGGGTGGAGCCTCAATGCCAGGTGAGTCTTCAAGAGGACAGTGCATTCACGTGCAGCAGTAAAGTCTGTAAATCTCGGTGACATCGCTCCTTAAGCTACGAGCTGATTAGTTATTGGCTGATTGTGGAATGACAGCTGATTGGAGGACGCAAATTATAGCATTTAATGTCACTGATCCAAACCAGGTATCCATGGAAACGGGCAGTGTTCAGACCAGATCAATACATTTCTTATAAATATAAACTCTTTACTTAAATAATTATTGATTATTAATCATCTGTATCCATGTGACGATCCAGGCCCGCCCACAGACTCTCAGCCAATCACAGCGCAGGATACTCAGTGTCAGCAGCTCTTCAGCGTTGTGCTGCAGAGAGAGAGAGAGAGAGTATTGATTAGGATCACCTACTCAGACAGGGCAGCTCCCCTGTGATGTTAAGCAGGTGTTACACATCTGTGCTGATTGGCAACCAGCATGGACACGCCCGCCAAACGCTTTTAGCAGCGGTATCACATTCTCAGGTGATCAGGTGAGTGCCTGACACAGGAGATCATCAGCCTCACTGACCTGTGATACTTGCTACTGATTAACTATTCGGACAGAAGGCACTCGTTTTTGACTTCCTGTTAATAAACCTGGATTCACAAACAGGAAGTGACCTCATCGTTATGACCATTTTCACTTATTGCATGGATCAATATGTTAATGATCAGTGATTGGCTGAGTGGCACGTTAACGACATGTAGTGACTGAGAGTCACCTGCAGGTGGCGCCTCCTCGTTGTGGCGAGTCAGGCACAAAATGACAAATTTATTCCAGCAGAGCTGATCTCTGAGTAAAGTCACATCTGGATCTCGTGTTTTAGTCACAATAGCACAGAAAACACGTCCGAGGTGTAAAGTGAGGACATTTTAATAGAACTGTGGAGGCAGGACAGTCCGTGCGTCCCCGCTAACATCAGCCTGTGAGCCGAGGACAGCGGCTGGTCTGGTCTGAGGGTTCCAGCTGCTCAGCAGGCCTGATGCTGCAGCTGGACTCTTTGGATAGATGCAGTCGGCAGGTTAGCATCGTCCTGCTGTTTTTATTGTGAATAAAATATGAGTCCATGAGACTCTATTTAACTGACATTTTACTCAGAGAACTCTGGTTCTACATAAAAAAAACAGTCCCGGTGTGTCTGTGGGAACCAGTTTTTACTGGTTAACCAGCTCTGGGCTTTAGATAATAGATAATAATGCAAATCATGTGATCAAACTGAGACAGGTGAGCTGAAACCTGCAGAGTCAGAGGACGTGGACACAGATGAAGAGTGACCCTACCTATGTTTTCTTTCAATCAAGAATAATGATTCAAATCAATAACAGTTATTAATCTCTGATAACAGCTAACACTAGCAACACACATCAGCTTGAGTAGCGGTTGTAGTTTTTGACAGGATCAGAAATAAGACCATCAGAGGGACGGCTCCGAGTGAGAGAAGCTGATGGTCTGAGCATGTGCAGAGGAGGGAGGGTGGAGGATGAAGGTGGAGCTGCAGGCAGGAGGAGGAGCTCAGAGGAGGATCATGGATGCAGTGAAGAAGGACATGCAGAGCGGCGGTGTGACAGAGGAGGTGGATGAGCCTCTTATCCTGTGAACTAAAGGAATTAACCACCACCACCTGACCAGCGAACCGACCAATCAGCCAGAGGCAGATTAGAAAACGAGAGGCAAATGTGGGCAGAGTCTAGGGGCACCTGAAGGACGAAGAATAATGAGGAGATCAAAGAATCAGCTGATTAGTTTACCATAGTGTAGCCGGACCCACCTCTCCAGCATTTAGCCTGAGCCTGGCCTGTCACTCTGCTTATTGATCAGTGGTTTCGTCTGTTGATTGGTTGATTTATCAGTTTATTGATTGGAGTATCTGCTGTGGTCCCAAAGCTGACCCTGACCACACAGGTGTGTTTTTAAATGTGACTGTGGTTTTTCAACCTGCTGGCACCGTCTGTGGTGATGATGCGATACTGTTGGTTGTCATGGTGAAGCTAGGGGTCTGTGTTCTACCCTGGTCTGTGAGGGGTGGGTGCTGACTGACAGAAGACTGACACACTGTGACCCCTGACCTCTCCGGGAGCAGCGAGCGTCACAGATTTATCAGAACAGCGCCCTCTCACGGGGTCAAAGGTGGACGTGGCTTCAGTGACATCACCTGGCGGTCTCTGAAGTCCTGTCAGAGGCGTGCTCAGTGTCACCATCTTCATTTTTAAAACTGAACGGATGTGACACTGCTCGCTGATTGGCTAATGATTCGTCAATTACATTGTCTTAAAAGGCTGAAGGAAAGCAACTGGACTATTATTAATAATTTGTTACTATTATTAGCATCAATACTAATATTAAGATGATAGTGGATGAACAACCTGCCTAAGGGACCAGCCCCAGAGCTTTACACGCTTAAAGAAGTCCAGTCTCCTCCTTTGACGCTCTTACACCAACAGGAACCCGCCCAGCCACACGCCATCCACATCGTTAGCCAATGAGCTTTCCACAGATAATCCTTTTTAAACATAGTGATACTAACCCCCATAAACTGAGCCGGCAAGAGTTCACAGAGGTCAGAAAGCTGTTTACCCCCAGATGTAACGTCCTTAGCTGTTTCCAGGTCCAACCTCCGCTGCAGGTCCCAAAGTCAAACGAACACTGCAGCATCACTGAGAGTTACAAACTGTCTAAATTCTTTCCTCTGTAATAAAATCATCAGCATTGCTGCTTTACCAGGTGTAACAGTTAAGTTTAACGTCCATGAAAACAGAATGTATTAAATTTAACAGAGTTAGAAGTTAGCAGGAAGTTAGCTCGCTAGTTTCCACATAAACATAAAAAATAAAACGTACAGCTCTGCTATCACTTCCAACATAAATGAAGACAGAAAACTAAACAGCAGTGACGTTTGTAGGGTTACTGAAGTTGGGCTAGCTGGTATATAATGATGTGCTACGTGATCGCTAGCTACACAGCTATGTTAGCATGATAAACACAGTGAAACTGGAGGATGAGCGCTAACTTTTTTCCACTCAATGGGTCAGGAACAAATGCAATCGCATGGCAGGATGCTGTAAACAGACCAAACTTCAGTCAAGAGAACTGAGATAATCCATCCACAATACGAGGTTAGTCATTCATATACTGCTGCATGGGCTGCAGTTACATCAGAGGGGTTTAAACGGAGCTTTAGAATGAACAGCGGTAATAAAAATCGAGAGAGGCCGACAGTGATCACTGACTGTTTTTAGGGGCTTGTTCAGATTAAACAGAACAAAATACAAAGCACATTAAAAACACAACAGGCTTAATAAACGCAGAGGAGTTTGGACCCGGAGTTCATACATCACCACGTAAAGACCGGATAAGTGATGACGTATGAACCATGAATCGTTTTGTAACCATGGCTGTCACCATCAGGTGGGCTCCAGAAGAAACGCGGGTTGAAGAACTTCGTCGCTGACGTTGTTTTTCAGTGGCGGAGCTCAGTGATTGGATGCTACAGGTAACTGTGCCGACCTCTCAAACACTGACCCAGACCAGAACCAGGACGCCGATCAGCTTTATCTACACTGAGTCTGACTGATAACAGCTGATGGTAATAACACGTGAGGACGCTGCGTCCACCTGCTGCTACCTGCTTCACCAGCCGGGCTGGTCCAGCCTCAGGTTTGATCTAGAGGCACCTGCGACGAAGCTAACGGACCTGAGCGGCACACTCACTGGAACAAGGGCGTTTAGGATATCAGTCCTGGATTTTTGTTTCAGGGTCTGCGGGATCTGTGAAATAAAGGAATTAACCACCACCACCTGACCAGCGAACGGACCAATCAGCCACAAGAGGCAAATGTGGGAGCAG
Organism: Maylandia zebra; assembly: GCF_041146795.1. NCBI lineage: Eukaryota > Metazoa > Chordata > Actinopteri > Cichliformes > Cichlidae > Maylandia > Maylandia zebra. The sequence goes on along the minus strand of NC_135176.1, from coordinate 34,213,960 downwards.
CTGTGGAGACCCGTTTACCAAACATCTGTTTGCAGGTGAGAAAGTCCAAGGTCTCCGCCAGAGAAACACCACAGAAGAAGAGTGGAAATGATGAGGCGAAGGTCAGAGAAGTTTGAGCGTTTATTCAGATTCAAACAGGAAGCAACACATGTACACACTGTTCCCGTTATTTTGTCCAGCAGGACTCTCTGATCTGCAAACAGACGGTAAACAGTCTGACAGCAGAGAACCTTCATCACCATCATCACCATCATCATCATCATCAGAGAGCGTTGGGCCGCCCGAGCAGCCCGGGGCCTCGAACGCACCGTCCTGACAGCGGCTCAGCACGGCCACGTCTGGGGCCCCGGGCTGTGGGTTGGACCTCACTTTGTTCACAGTTTATTCAATTCTGTACGGAAACGAAGTTTCTAGAAAAAAAAACAAGTTTTCAGTCTATTTTATCAACAGGAAGTGACATCACACCGCCAGCCACTCAGATCAGTCAATCACTACGAGGAACTTAATTAGTGTTTATTAATACTGTGACATCATCGCTCTGTCAGCCAACCATCAGGCTAAATTATCTACATAACATTTCCCACGGTGCGGAAAACTGAAACGCCGCCAGTGACTGAAGATAGCCCCGCCCCTGACAGATCCCCCTCCCCCCATAAATGTGAAACACACTCATCATTGTCCATCAGTCATTTTTAGCTCCTCCCACCTCCTCTGAAAGGGCGGGGCCTGTCTGAAAGGGGTGGGCAGTGAGGATGGGGCGAGTGGGCGGCGGCCGATGCTACGTCTCAAACTGGGTAAGCAGCGCCCGCACCTCCGGTGTGAGCTGCTTGGCAGCGCTGGCGGCCTCAGCGATGGCGCGGCGGTACGGGCCCTTCCGCTTCCTGTCGAAACGCGACTGGAACGTCTCCAGGAAGGGCGACAGCTGTGCGAGCGGCAGGAAGGACGTGGTGGGCGAGCCGAACCACGACACACGCGCCTCCTGCTGCACCGCCAGCCCCGTATCGCCACGCCGCGACACCGTAATGCCGAGCACGCGCGCCGGCCACCACGGGAAGCCGTAGATCTTCGCCCACACAATATCGCCGACGCACACGGTGCGGCCGTCCGGGAGCGGACATTTTGAAACGGCCTTGGAGAAGACGGAGGATGACGATGACGAGGAGGAGGAGGAAGACGACGTGGAAGACTTACGGCGCCTCTTCAGGTCGTTGCCCTCCTCCCCAACGCCACACTGCACTTCCTCACCATTAGCTCTGAGGGGAGGGCCAGTTGGCGGAGAGGAGGGTGGGCACCGTGGAGCTGAGGAGGGGGAGTTATGGGAGGGAGAAGAGGAAGAGGGAGGATCTCCGGGTGGGGGGAGTTCAAAATTGTCTGTGGAGCTACACTCTGAGGGGGTGGAGTCTAGAGAAGAGGAGGAGGGAGGACCTCCTACTCTCCCCTCAGACGCTGCCTGCATCTCCGCGGCAACGCTTCCCATACAGGATGGCGTTGGGGGAGGAGCAGTTACTTGAAGTGGGGGCGTGGCTGTGGATGGGTTGGGTGTTGAGGCGGGGCTTAGTTCTGGTTTGGGAGGTGATGAGCGAGCGCTGAGTTTGGGCGGGGACGAGGAGGAGGAGGAGCTCTGTGCCTGGCTGTCGTCGGTACGATACCTTTGGGGTTTGAGGCGCATTCTGGGTGGAAGCGGCGTGCTGGCGGCAGCGCTGAGGTGCTGCAGGCGCCGGGTGAAGTGGACCTTCTGGTTGTGGTTCTGCAGGGTGGCGGCTCGGGTCACAGCCTTGGGGCGGTCCTGGTCCTGGTCTTTGTGCCGGCGCGGCGGCGGCGTTTGCGAGCTCCTCACCAACGTCTTGAGCACCTGCCGCGCCTTGGAGCGGTCAGCTGACCCTTTGGTCAGAACCTTCTTAGAGTTCAGCTTCAGGCGCATGCGGCTCGAGGTCGCCGAGGATGAGGATGAGGCCGCTCCCCTCAAAACGCGGCGGGAAGAGGATTGTGACGAAGATGACACACGTATCCCTGATGACGAGCGCCGGTCGGCAGCCGGGGGCCGTCCTTTGTCGTCACTCCTCAGACGCTTGACCTCAGCAGAGATCGGTCCTTCTGCTACCTTCCGCCGCCGCGAAGTCTCGTCGCCCCTCAGGTCCACCGGCCCCCGCCGTGTCTCCCGGTGCCCGCCTGACGCCACCACCCCTTTGCATTTGTCGCAGAGTACCTGTCGGGGGCGGAGCTTGATGGCGTTCATGATGGAAGTGGGCTCTTCGCAGCGGTAGCGCCTCTTTGGCCGTTTAATCTTGCGCGGCGGCGGCTGAGGTAAGGCCTGGTTGTAGGTGTCCCTGATGAACAAAGGAGGTGGGTACGGTGCCCCCTCCTGAAACAGCGGTGGCGGTTTAGAGGTGCAGTCCTGAGGAGGGGGCGGAGCAGCGTTCTCTTCCTTTTTGATGGCCGGAAAGTCGTTGCTAACCGGCAGTGGCTGCTGGAGAGACGTGGGAGGTCGACTCCGGTCGTCCCGGCGTGGGAACACGGTGATGGGAATCCCGTACGGACCGAACCTGGAAGCAAACATGGCGAGCATGAGACTCTGATGCAGCCAGCGCATCACATATGGAAAACACCCGGCAGTAATCGGTCACATGTGTAATTACTGCTCGTACACATGCAGTACTGTGCAAAAGTCGTGAGTCACCCTCATTTCCTCATATTCAGACCCCGCCCCCCCAGTGTTGAGTAAGAATAAACAAACAGTAACTGACAACAATGATTTTTAAGTAATGATGCAGACAAATCTCTGCAGCACAACGCTCAGCAAAACGCAACAAAAAGTGATTCAAGACTTTTGCACAACGAAAACAACACTGTATGTGTTTATACATAAGAAACCACTGTGAAAACACCACTGTGTAACTGTGTATCTGTGGCTATGAAGGTTATGGGTGGTTGATTATGCATCAGTACTCACTACACGGATGAAAAAGTGATGTCAGAGGTCTGTGTTTTATCACCTGGTGACCTGTCTTAGTCTCCCCCCCCACTGAGCAGCAGAGCGCTGTAAAGACACTCTCATTCTTGCTTCTGTCCTATATCCATCACCAACCAGGTCAAAGGTCAGCAGGTAATGATGCTCAGGTGTGTCTGGCTAACACTGCAGCCTAATCAATCCCCGCAGCCGTTTAACGAGGAGCAGGACGCTCCTGCAGGGCTGTTTACCTGACCAATAACCTGTTCATACAGGTGAGCTGGACACATTTAAATCCTTAAAACAATGACAAATAGAAATACTAATCATTTTTGATTGTTTCTAAACTACCTCATAGTTCAGGATCAATCACTAATCAATCACATCCATCCTCTGCTGCTAATAAAGTTTCACCTTTTTGAAACGTCCATCAGGACCCCGGAGAACACCTTCTCTCCCAGCCGGAAAGACACCACCAGCGCGTCATCGATGACGTGGTCCAGGCAGACACGAACCTCGGACCCGAGACTGAGGTCCAGCACAGAGTCAGCTACGACTCGATCCTCGGCGGCAGGCTCGGTCAGCAGCCGCCGTTTCGGTGAGCGGCAGGGCGGGGAAGAATCCCTCGGGCCTCGGGCAGCCAGCTCCTCGGGCCCCGCTGGGTCCGGGTCCGGACCGTCCGCCGTCCCGTCCAGCACAGTGTCCGTCGCGGGCCTCCGCTCCGCCTGCTCCAGGCTCGTGTAACCCCGGCCCGCGGTCTCGGCTCGGTCCGTGGTCTCGTTGGTGGTGGGTTCGGCAGGTTCGGCCAGAGACAGGCCGGCCTCGGTGACGGGCGGCGCGGCCGGGAATGAGTGCAAGAACACGGCTGAGGGCTGCGGGTCCGGGCCGCGGTACGCCTCCTGCGCAGACACGTCTCCGCCGCCCTCCGGGTCCGCGGGCAGTCCGGGGGAGAAGCGGTCCGCGTTGACCCGCTCCGGCGGCCCGGAGCCGCTAGCTTCGTCGCTCTCCGGATGCGCGTTTCCCGCCGCGGGCTCCAGCTCCGGCCTGACATGGCGGCCCTCCGCGTCCCCTCCGTCCTCCGCCCGCATCGCGCCTAGGTCCAATGCCGGCCCGGTCTCCTGCGGTCCCTCGCACTCCGATCGGGCTCCCGGGAGACCCGGTCCCGCCGGGCCCTGCGCTGGCGGGCCCTCGTCGGTCGCTGTTGTTGTCGGAACCGCCGCAGCTCCTGGCTCTGCAGCCACGGCCGCCATTTTCTTCCGCTGTGCTGCCGAGCGGAGCGGAGCCCCTCCCTCCCGCAACACAGGCCAACGGCGCAGGCGCACCGCCATTCGCCGACACCCCTGTCAATCAAATGGGACGGGGCAAAACTTCGTCTCTGATTGGCTGATTATGTCAGAGCGTGGTAAGGCTGTCAGAGGCCGCCAGGGGGCGTGTATCTTTGACGAAACAAAAACATGAGGAATAACCAACGCAGAGCGGATCGATGTGTGACCACAGAGGCAGAAAAAGGAGCAGAGACAGCATCACGGAGGTGTCAGTAATCACAACACCGAAACCTGTGATCGACAAGAACCTGATCAGCGGGCTCTCTGCTCTGCGTCAGTGGCAAACATGACCGTATAGGATCACATCAAACACATTCCTATACTTTAAAGCTCTGAACAACAAGTAGCCCTATACGTTTCTGAGGGTAAACGTCTGCCCTCTCTGAAATAAAACTTTCTGTTTGTACGTCCGGAGCCAATCACAGCCCTGATCTAAACACAGTAATCTGCTTTCATGATCCTGAATAACAGCGCCACCGCGTGGCTGCTCAAAGTCTCCCTGAATGCTTGAAAACACAATCACGAACTCTTCAACCTTCCTCCAGCTGTCTCTATACTAAAACTGACGTTTCCTGCCTTTTGTGACTTTATATGACTTCTTTGTTCTACTGTGAGTGAAAAAGAAGTTTACCAGACTCTGTTATTTACATTTTGATTCAATTCAGTGAAACTTTATTTATATAGAACCAAATAACCACAGCAGTTGGCTGAGAGTGCTTTATACTGTGGGGTAAAGACACAGAGTAACCCCAACCATCATACAAGCCCCTGTGAGCGACTGTCGGATTAAACAGATTCATATTAAGTGAAACTAACATGAGAGCGTGAAGAAGACACACTCTGAGCATCACACACTGTGACAGTTTCACACTAGGACCGTTGATGTGAAGTCTGTCAGATAACCTTTGGTCCTAAATGACTGTAACATTTATCTTTCGGGGTCAATTCTACTCAGTTTAGTGTTAAAATTAACAATGAAATATGTGAAAATATTACATATTGACACTGTTCCGAGTAATCTGATTACACGTTGCTTGTCTTGTGTTTCTATGGTGTATTGATAGTCATGTGCTTTTGTGCTGAGGTGTTTTTTCTGTTATCAAACTGTTCTCCCACTAGGAGCTCAGTCTGAGTGGAGTTTTTTTTCTCCTCCTCTTACCTCATGTAGTGTATTTTCGTTGTTTTTTCCTATCAGCCTACCTTCTGACATGTCTGCCCAATGTGATGTTTGTGTAAAGTTGGTCAGAAGGTTCCTTTGTAAGTGCGCATGCGCCATTAGCGTGCTGCCTGCTGTAACCCTAATTTCCCTCGGGATGAATAAAGTATTCTGATTCTGATTCTTTAATACTTCATTTTTATTTCTCTGGGGTGTCAAGTTTTCATATTGATCCTGTGATAAATCTGTGCTCTAACCCAGCGGTCCCCAACCCCCGGGCCTCAGACCGGTACCGGTCTGTGAGTCGTTTGGTACCGGGCCGCGAGAGTTGAGGCTCAGGTGTGAAATATGTGGTTTTCAGGGTTTTATCGGTTTTCAGCGTTATTTTGTTATCGTTTTTATCGTTAACTCGGTTTTCCTGGGTCTTTTCACGTGTGTTATGAATAAATCTTCTTTTTTTCGGTACCGGTACTAGTTTTATTTTGTTGTATTTATCCGCGACACCTTAAAGGCCGGTCCGTGACAATATTGTCGGGCATAAACCGGTCCATGGCGCAAAAAAGGTTGGAGACCGCTGCTCTAACCTATATGATGGAAGGAAACCCAAAGCTACAGGTTACAGTAGCAGCATTTATCGTGTCATCTAATGAACAAAGCAGTAATTTAGCTGTTAAAACTATGCCATTGGACATGTGGAAATAATATTATGTCAGCAGCATTTAGAATAAATACATAGATAACATTTAAAAGGTGAAACTGAATGAAAAGATAAACATCTGAACTGTTAGAAACAGTCAGCATGTAGCTACTCGACAATATCTTTAAACTGATGAGTATATGCTGCTAACATGTTCTCACACGACATCAGTGAAACTGTAAAGAGCTATTTAGTGGAAAAATACCTATTAAACGATGTTACCAGTATGGGAATGTTAACTTACCTGACTGTGACACCTCACCAGGGAAAAGTCCACGTGGGTCACAGCTCTGAGCCTGCCCACACCTGTAGACTGGTACTAATCATAATACTGTGTGGAATTAAATCTTCACTTTACACTGACTTTTAACTCCACTATTAGAGCTGATTTACTCCTGAGTTTTAAGTGCTCTATCGAGGTTAAAATAGGTTTCCTCTAAAATACTGACATTCCATTTTTTACTGTGTAGGAAGACCCCAGTAGCCTAGAGCTACTGCAGCATAACTAAAGGAGGATTCAGGGTCACCTGATCCAGCCCTAACTATATGCTTTAGCAAAAAGGAAAGTTTGAAGCCCAATTTTAAATGTAGAGATAGTGTCTGTCTCCTGAATCCAAACTTATGTTATGCCTCCTGATGATACTGCCTAGGGTAAGCATGTATAATGTAAACAGAATTGGTCCTAGCACTGAACCCTGTGAAACTCCCTAATTAACCTCAGTGTGTGAAGAGGACTCTCCATTTACATGCACAAACTGGAGTCTATTAGATAGATATGATACAAACCACTGCAGTGCAGTACCTGTAATACCTACAGCATGTTCTAATCGCGCTAATAGGATATTATGGTCAACACTCCAAAGGTTGATTCTGTTCATCTGGACGTAGCGTTTTCAGTGGGAGAAACGTTTCGTCACTCATCCAGGTGACTTCTTCAGTCTCAGCTGACTGCAGGTTTCCAATCTTATAAACAGTACATTTCCAAAATTACTGAAACCAGCCCCACTGATGGAACAATGGGCTGGGAGGTCAGTTCCTTGATCATTAGTATGCAAATTCTCATGACCATTGATCAACAACCACTGATCAATGGCCATGAGTACCATTCACCCACAATAATTATTTTATCTGAGCTGAGCACTAAATCAGATAAAAAGTCTGAGAAATCAGACAGAGACTGTGTAAGGCCCAGGTGAACAATAAATGATAACGAATAAGACTGGTTTTTGAGTTTTACAGCTGGGATGGACAAGGCTAAGCATCAGGCTTTCAAATGAGTTAAACGTCTGTCTGGGTGTTTGGTTGATTGATAGGCTGGTGTGGAATTATTCAATTCAGTTTTATTTACACAGCGCCAAACCCCACAACAGTCGCCTCAAGACGCTTTATATTGTAAGGTAGACCCTACAATAATACATACAGAGAAAAACCCAACAATCAAATAACCCCTATGAACAAGCACTTTGGCGACAGTGGGAAGGAAAAACTCCCTTTTAACAGGAAGAATCCTCCAGCAGAACCAGGCTCAGGGAGGGGCGGGGCCATCTGCTGTGATTGGTTGGGGTGAGAGAAGGAAGACAGGATAAAGACATGCTGTGGAAGAGAGACAGAGGTTAATAACAGATATGATTCAGTGCAGAGAGGTCTGTTAATACAGTGAGTGAAGAAGAAACACCCAGTGCATCATGGGAATCCCCAGCAGCCTATGTCTATTGCAGCATAACTAAGCGAGGATTCAGGGTCACCTGGTCCAGCCCTAACTATATGCTTTAGCAAAAATGGTAAATGGCCTGTATTTATATAGCGCTTTACATATCCAGTCACCCACCCATTCACACACACATTCACACACTGGTGATGGCAGCTACATTGTAGCCACAGCCACCCTGGGGCGCACTGACAGAGGCGAGGCTGCCGGACACTGGCGCCACCGGGCCCTCTGACCACCACCAGTAGGCAACGGGTGAAGTGTTTTGCCCAAGGACACAACGACCGAGACTGTCCAAGCCGGGGCTCGAACCGGCAACCTTCCGATTACAAGGCAAACTCCTAACGCTTGAGCCACGATTGCCCTTTCAAAGGAAAGTTTGAAGCCTAATCTTGAAAGTAGAGATAGTGTCTGTCTCCTGAATCCAAACTGGAAGCTGGTTCCACAGAAGAGGGGCCTGAAAACTGAAGGCTCTGCCTCCCATTCTACTTTTAAATACTCTAGGAACAACAAGTAGGCCTGCAGAGCGAGAGCGAAGTGCTCTAATAGGGTGATATGGTACTACAAGGTCATTAAGATAAGATGGGGCCTGATTATTTAAGACCTTGTATGTGAGGAGCAGGATTTTGAATTCTGGATTTAACAGGAAGCCAAAACAGGAGAAATCTGCTCTCTTTCTAGTCCCTGTCAGGACTAGAATCGATTCTCACATTAAAATATCGATATTTTAGTAATTTAGGGTAAATTTGTAGTTTATCATTAACAGGAACACAGTGGAAAGAACCTATTTCATTCGGATTGTCTACATTGGAAGGAACTACTTCCTCTTCCGCCTTTCATAGACATGTGCGAAATGTATAAATGTGTCGCAGCCCCTTGGTGTGCGCACTCACAACAATGGCTGAGCGTAAATGGAGTCATGTGCGGACGTATTTTACATCCACAAACGTAGTTTGTGATACATGTGGCAAGAAAGTGAGATGTTGTGGCAACACCACAAATTTGTCAGACACAGAGTAAATCATATCACAGAATATGACGAGCTTATGTTGAGGCGAACTGAAGAGGAGGAGAAGGACAGGTGCTGCTGGGGCGAGACAGACGTCTCTCACGGAGTCCTTTAGTGCTGCAGGCAGGCAAGGTGTTCAAATAGGCACAACTTCAGGTTTTTTATTTCTATATGATGAACTTTGCATTATTAAGTGATAAGAACAAGTAATCTGATGTCCTGTAATCATTATGATGCTATAATTTGAGATACAATAACTAAAATAAGTTTTTGTACAAAGTATCGGTATCGGATCAGTATCGTCGATGCCACCCTGAATATTACTTGGTATCGGATCAGAAAAGAAATCAGTGGTATCGCACATCACTACCGGTCTCCCTGTTGGAGCTCAGTCTGGGGGGAGTTATTTTTTCTCCTTATCTTTCCTCGTGTGGTGCATTTTCCATTGTTATACCTCTCTGACCTGTCTTCCCCATGTGATGTTTTGTGTCATGTATGTGTGTATGTGTGGTCGGAGGGTAAGATGGCGCCGCCATTGCGTGCAATAGGTCGGCAGCCTCATGAAATTATGGCTAATTATGAAATTTCCCCTTGCGGGACTAATAAAGGTATCTTATCTTATCTTTATCAACCCTAAGCTTTTAAAACAGCTGCAGACAGTCTGAAAGTAATCTGATTACATTCGATTATGATTTCACACATTGAGATTCAGCCAGTACACTTTTAAAAGGTACAGTTTGAACCTGACCACCTGACTCAGTCTCAGGGGGTCTGACCAACACCTCCACCACCCTCATCACCTGCCTGTTGCACACTTTTCAGGGGTGTTTTGTCCAGTCAGGTTAAACTCAATGAATGTCACGGTTTGACGTCTTCATGGACACTTTGCTCTTTGTTTACCTGTTGCCATGCTGACCTGTGCTATCACAGCTCCACTGATGATGGCTTTTGTGGTTGTAGCTCAGGAAGTAGAGCAGGTCATCAACTAATTAGGAGGTTTGTGTGTTGATCTTTGATTGCTCAAGTCTGCATGCCAAATATCTTTGGGCAAGATCCTAACCCCGGGTTTCTCTGCGATGGATGCATCACAGTGTCACTGTTACATAGAGAACACGTAAGCATAGAAAAAGAGCTTGAGGTTGAATAAGTTGAATAAAGCTTCTTACACTATATAAGAACCACTTCCATTTCCAAATTAGTTTAGCTTAGGTGAGCAGTCAGAGTGGATCAAATGGATCTTTTTTTGCCCTGTAGTAAAAACTTTATCTTACCCAGCAGTGCTGGTGTACAAAGCTGGCAGCTTTCTTCCTGAGTGCCAGCTAATCAATATTCTTATATTAAATTTATATTGATGAGGAAGAGCTTCCCACACAGGAGCTCATTCCTGAAGCCTGATAGTCAAAACTCAGGAGCAGATTAACATCTTTATTAATGATGGTTCAATACAACAGTAATGAGAGTGTTATTAATTATTGATCATTATCACTGTCTGCTGTTCTGATCTGATCAATTACATGAGATCAATCAATAATCACCAGTTAATTTACTCTAGATATCTTCATTGGTCTGTATCTTAAAAACACCTGATTGGTCAACAGTCAGTCCCCTTTTGATTGGTCCTGATGGTGTGATGTGGCAGCGTCTTGTTGGTCAGAGCGCATTGAGGCCACTTTCTTCTGCTTCCTTGAGCTCCTTTAAAGCCACGCACTCCTGCTGTGAGGCGCTGCGTCTGCCAGACCTTTACAAAGACAGACATGTGATTACTCATCTTTAATTATCAGGTGATCGATCAGTCTATGAGAGAGCAACAGTAGGATGTTAGCATCGCAGCTAATTAACCTAACACAGCTAGTGATGCTAACACAGCCACTGAAGCTAATTTAGGTACCAGAACTGGAATGTACTTTTTCACACAAGTTCGCGTTAATAATGGAGTAAATGGAGAGAGATGGTCCTTTGGGTTTGAAAACTCATCAGATTGACCTCTATCATTGCGTCCCTAACCTAACCTGTTCCACAGGGCTCAGTTTTGGGTCCATTATTGTTTTCTTTTTACACGCTTCCTTTAGCTGGCATCATTCAATCTTTTAGTGACATTATTTCATTTCTATCCCGATGACATTCAGCTGCATATGTCCTTTAAGCCTCATCAGCTGGGTAGGCTGTCCAATCTAGTCTAGTGCTTAACCCAGGCTTCTGATTGGCTTTCTAGCATCTACTGTTTCTTTCATTTAAGGAACATTCTGAAGACTAAAGGGGGCGGAGCCTTTAAGTCTGTGGAACAGTCTACCACCACAACTACATTTGGTTGACAATGTGGATTCTTTTAAAAAGCAATTAAAACTTTTCTGTTTAAACAGGCCTTCTGTTGATCAATGCTTGTTTTGTTTTTTTAAGCTTACATTTTTATCCACGTGTCACCTTTTGTATTGTCTGTGTCAGGGGCCACAACTGGCCCCCGCCTTAATATGCAAATGTAATGTTAGTGCGGCCCACGAGTTTGATATGTAAGACACTTTACAGTGTTGTGTGTGGAGCTGAACGAACCTACCAATCACGGTGGGATATGGATCTCGGGGGCGGGACATCGGCGGGACTTGATGCAAGCAGAGAAACATTTCTCATTGAGTGAAACGTACAACAGCGTTGCCCTGGACTGTTTTCTTTTCTGTGCCTGGCTGACTGCCTCGTTTCGGCACACGCGGACATTCGCCCCAGCGTGCTGCGTTCACAACACTTCAAAAAAGTTGTTTTTCAAGTTGCTGCCCGGCGGGACATTGTACATATATATATTTATATAAGTAAGCTGCGCCATAAAAGAAAAGTAAGGATGCAGCCTAATTTACTCTGCAGTCACATAGCGACGCGGTAACCCGGACTAATTATAGGGTCGTACCGTAATGTGTGGGTCGATGTTTTTTATTTACATCACTCTGTTTACATTGCCTCACACATGAACATTACATATATTGCAATATAATGTAAAAGTAGTCAAAACAAAAAACATCAACAACACCCCTCCCTGAGCCTGGTTCTGCCGGAGGTTTCTTCCTGTTAAAAGGGAGTTTTTCCTTCCCACTGTTGCCAAAGTGCTTGCTCATAGGGGGTCATATGATTGTTGGGCTTTTCTCTGTATCTATGAAGCGCCTTGAGGCGACTTATGTTGTGATTTGGCGCTATATAAATAAAATTGAATTGAACAACAGCTGATTTGTTATGTGTCACAGTGTCATTTCTGCTTCTTTCTCCTGTAACAACAGGATAACAGTCCATGAGCAGCCTTTTTTGCGCTCGCTATCATGTAGTTGCCCTCTGTGTCTCCCTTTGTGTAACTGTGTTTATATTGTGATGTTAGTTCTGGTACCCTGCGCTCCGTGTTTTCCTCACCCCGTCATGTGCTGCTCCTTGTTCTCTCTCCCTCTCCAGGTTGCCTCTGTGTACGTCCCGTGTTGTGTTGAAGGTTTGTGTCTGGTGTCAGCACCTTCACTTTGTGTCTTTCCCGTCCTGTCGCGTGTAATTATCCTCAGCTGTGATCCCCGTGTGCTTCCACTTCCCTCATCACCTTCTGTGTATTGATTTGTCAAAGCCTCCCTCTCTTCCGTGTCGCATCATCCCATGTGTGTGATTCTCCCTGTGTCTCCTTGTGCACATTATAATTAGTTTTTCCCAGTTTAGTTTTGTATTGTTTGTATGATCTGTTTCCCACCATAAAAGCTGTGCTTTTGAGTTTAAGTTCCATTCCTGTGAGTTTGCGTTTAGGTCCATTCCTGCCTGCCACACAGCCCAAACATGACAGAAAGGTTGGTGATGAGCACCAACAATTTCAGGAAAAGTGGGAAATGCAATGTTTCTTTGAGTTCAGGGGCACCCCGACCTGTCTTATTTGCACAGAGAAAGTTGCGCTGCACAAGGAATACAGTTTGAAATGTCATCACACAACTAGACATGCTGAGGTGGATGCAAAATACCAGGGAGATGAGAGAGCGAACTGGGTTGCCAGTCTTAAAACAGATCTACTGAGGCAGCAAGATTTCTTCAAGAAAGCAACCAAAGAGAATAATGCAGCAGGCAGCAGTCGGAGCCACGTGGTCAGTGAGATGATTGCTAAAGCAGGAAAGCCATTCACAGAAGGGGGATTTGTCTAAAAGTGCATATTGCAGGCTGCAAATATAGTCTGTCCGGGAAAGAAAGGTCAGTTTAGCAACATCAGCCTTTCTGCCAACACCGCAGCAGATCGCATTTCTGACCTGTCAAGTGACATTTATGACCAACTGTGTGAGAAAGCCAAATGTTTCAGTGTATACTCAGTCGCTCTTGATGAGACCACAGACACCACCGACACTGCCCAGCTCCCAATGTATGTCCGTGGTGTTGATGACAGTTTTGAAGTGATGGAGGAGCTGCTCACAGTAATTCCAATGCATGGCCAGACCACCGCTCAGCAGATATTTACAAGCTGTGTGATGCCATTGAGATTTGCCATGGAAGAGGTTTGTTGGAATAACAACAGATGGAGCGTCATCAATGACAGGGAGGAAACATGGACTGGTGGCACTTCAAATAAAACTGGAAGAGTTAAAACTGTTGTGAAATGCATCAACCAAATCAGATCCAGGGGCTTAAAGCACCGAAGGTTCTGAGCTTTTTTTAGAGGAAATGGAGTCAGAATATGGGGATGTGCTCGACTTCACTGAGGTACGTTGGCTCAGCAGGGGAAATGTATTAAAGAGACTTTTTGAGTTGAGAGCAGAAGTGAAGCCTTCATGGAGAAGGATGGAGTTAGTGTTCCTGTGCTGACTGATCCCAAATGGCTCATGGACTCAGCTTTTCTTGTTGATATGACACATGAGCTTAATGTACTGAACAAGACGTTACAAGGCCAGGGGCAACTCGTCAGTGCTGCCTATGACAACGTGAGAGCATTCTCCACAAAACTGGCGCTCTGGAAAGCTCAGCTCTCTCAGACAAACCTTTGCCATCTCCCAGCATGCAAGGCACTCGTGGATGCAGGAAAAAAAGTATGTTGATGTCATTTTGAGGCTACAGGAGGAATTTGATCACAGATTTGCTGACTTCAAGACAAACAGAGCCACATTTCACATTTTTGCGGACCCCTTCTCCTTTGATGTGCAAGATGCCTCTTCTGTTCTTCAAATGGAGGAATCATTGAGCTGCAGTGCAACTCTGAACTCAAAGTGAAGTTCAGGGAGGTGAGTGGAAAAGCAGCTTGGGCAACCTTTGAGAGGATTGAGCCCTAGTTTCCCTCGGCTTTCCCGAATATTCAAGCAGACCATGTGCCTTTTTGGGAGCACATACTTGTGCGAAAAGCTCTTCTCCACCTTGGACTTCAGTAAGTCCAAGTACAGGTCCAGAACTACTGATGATCATCTTCAAGACATACTGAGGGTCTCAGCTGCTTCTTCCCTCGGGCCAAATCTGGCTCGGCTATGCAAAGAGCTGCCAGGTCTCTAGCAGCGAGGAGTAGGCAAGAGAAGCCAGAAGAGCAGTTCATGTTCTCCATGTTCCATTCATGCAAAATACAACGACTAGTGACATAAATGGTTTTAATTACTTTTTTCTTGATGTTGGCCCTGGCTTGGCTAAAGAAACTTTAAAAACTGGACACCCTCCTAAAACTATTAATGTAGCAAACTCAATGTTAATGAGGGGTGTAGATGAAGAGCAAATTATTGATATAGTTACATCTTTTAACTCCAAGAAATTGACTGTGGTGGTATTAATATGGACTTAATTAAAGATATTATTGGATGTATTGTGAAACCATTTACCTACATTTGTAATCTGCCATTACAAAGTGGCTTATTCCCTGATAAGATGAAAATCGCAAAGGTAGCATATAATATATAAAGCTGGAGATAAACATCTTCTCACAAACTATCGGCCCATCTCTCTACTACTGCAGTTCTCTAAGATACTGGAAAAAATATTTTACAATAGATTATATGACTTTATCAAAAAAACAATGCACTATATGAACAGCAGTATGGATTCTGACCCAAAAGGACCACAACACGTGCCTTAATGGAGTTTATACATAAAGTAACAATTGCTATTGGAAACAAAGAATATGCTGTCAGAATTTTTTAGATTTAAAAAAAGCATTTGATACCGTTGATCACAATCTTTAACTTAAACTATGTACATGTGGGGTCAGTGAGGGGGCATTATCATGGGTTACCTTAAAAACCGTAAACAATTTACCCAAATAAATGCCATAAAGTCAAAATTGTGTGCGGGGTTCCACAAGGATCAGTTTGGGGGCCGCTGCTATTCATGTTGTACATTAAAATTTAAACTTTTTCAAACTATGCAAAATTGCAGAATATTTTTAAGGTTATCTGCTATAAAAATCCAGGCCAGGAAAATCTGCTTCATGTTTTTCTGTTTTATTCTCAGTTACTTTGACACAAAGGCCTCTGCTGTGATGCTCACGCCTCTGATGAAGTCTCACATGTATCAGTGCTCATAAATGATCAGAATATTAATATTTCTGACTGTCTGAGGCAAAACTGAATCGAATCAAATGGATTGTAGAAATCAGTGATGGTACCCAGCCCCAGTGAGCAGCCTAGGCCTGACAGAGTGGATGTAGCTGTGGGTAATAAGAGAAGATGAAAAGAACGATTGATAACTTTTTTGTTAAGGCCTGATCCGTCTGAAGTTCACAGCCAGCTCTGACACAGAGCCATCAATCTTTGAACGCTGAAAAAGCAGCAGTGTGTCCAGAAACACATTATATGCTGCGATGAATGCCCAAGTGTCCCCTCCCCCCGCTGCCTTTCAGCGGCAGGCAGCAGCAAACAGGTCGTCAGAGGAGCCGATGTGATCATTAAGAGAGCCAAAGCACTTTAAGCACAAGCACTTTTTAACTTATCTGTCTGGTAGAAATGTGCTCCAAATAAAGAACTTTGTGTTGACAAGATTGTTAGTGAATCATTTATAAATCAGTATTGTCTGTATGGACAGCAATTCCCCCAATAAAGTGCACATGTAAAACTGCGGTGTAAAGAGATGCGGTTTAAAAATTTGGGTGCGCCTAACTTTTGTGCCGGTGCGCCTAAGAAAAAAGTTAGGCGCACCAGTGCAACTGTGGCAAGCCCTGATTCTGCAAAAGAGAGTAATAGGGATGAAAAATAAAACTACTGCAAGAGAACCATCAAATCCACTTTTTGTCAAATTAGATATTCTCAAATTTAAAGATTTGGTCGCCCTCAGAACTGCACAGTGTACAAAGCAGCAAATAAGTCTTTGCCCCACAATGAGACCGAATACTCCTGACCTGAAGGACAAATGTAAAATATCACAGTATCAGAGGAGTTAGTGTGTGCAACACCTGCACAGGTGAGATCAAGAAAAGTACATAAAACTCACACGCCTGTTTAAAAAGAATAAATGCATGAATATAGGAAATCTTCCTGTCAGTGACTGAGTCGTCTCATTGTGTCCTCATTTTTATAGGTCATTGTCAGAGTACTCCAGGATGAAGTGTTCATTCAGGTGTTTGTCACATATATGTGAAATACGCTCAGAGATTAAGTTAAACACAGGGCGCTTAGTTGATGTAAACATGTAGTTTGTTGTTGTTTTTGTTTACGTGCTGAAAATTGTTTTATTTGTGTATGTTCATGTGTTGCACTTGTACATAGTGAAACATGTATGGATCCATTAATGTTAATTATGGATTTGAAAGCAATGCAATTTGAAATAGGGGGTGGGAACAGGAAAAGTGTAAACTTCATCCTGCTGCTTTTATGTGCAGACATAGATATATACATGAAAACTTGATTTGTTTTTCCTCTTGTTATTTCACTTATATTTGCATGTCTGAAATAATAACTGTGTTCAGGAGAAGGTTAAAGAACTGTTAATACAAACATTTGAATGTGAACAGCAGATATAGAAGACTGAAGAATCGGTCATGGTTCCTGTGACTCAGTGTTTGAGTTTGGTGGGTTTGTGATTTATTTTGGGTTTATGAAGGGATTTAAGTTCTAGATCTGTCACCTTTAAGTACATTTCTATGTTTCTAGCTCTGTTCTGTGGTTAATCTTAGCTCCCTTCTGTTAGATTGAAATTGTTAAATGTTGCCATTGTTGCACTTAAATGTGTAAACCGTGCCTTAAACTGCGTGGTTAGATATTCTTCTGTTCGTCCGACACATCTATGATGCTGGAGGAGGTAATCAGCTGTAGCTGTTTAACTACAGGCACATTCTGAGGGATGGTCACTCCCAGCTATTTAGGGGCTCGCCTACGCTTGTATATGGTGAACCATTAAAGTTAAGCCGTATACGGGTGTGGGGAGATGGCCTTTGGATAACCAGGAAATGTGGTTAACAGTTGTGAGCATATATTGTGTGGCAGGAAGACACACACACAGAATACAGACACTGATGTTGTTCAGATATGCCTGCTCAGGAATGTCACATGTAGTTGTAAAATGCATACTCATGAGCGTAACCAATAAAAGCAGCCTGCAGAGGGAAGCTAGTTGAAGTAGTTCGGAGGCAGCTACTTCCCTTGCGGCAAGTGCAACAAAGAGCGCTGTGCGATCTCGTTCTTGAGTGAGTGCCTGTTTATCCAGCAGTTTCAGGAAAATATCCCTGACACTTTCTGTGATCCCTGAAGGTGGCTCTGGTAAAGCTAGCAGATAGCCGGTAGCTTACCACCTGGCCTCCACGTCCTCGATGGTGTCAGGCAGCGGCACGTTGAGCGTCTCTGGCAGGAAGCAGGCGAAGCAGCCGGCGAGCACGGCCGAGCCACCGTACACCAAGCTAGGCAGAGCAGGGAGTACCTGGGAAATGTCGTCCCATCAGTAAAGTGTTTGCCTGTATTGATGACCTCGATCATATTCAAAGGACGGTTAGATTAGTGACATTACTTCATCTAGGATGAGGACGGCGGGCGCTGCCATGCTGCCAATTCTTGCCATGGTGGAGACGAAGCCCATTCCCGTCTGCCTGAAAGCACAGGCACACATCACATGATCTAAATGTTTTTACGTATGACATAAAACAGACATGCAAACAGGAAATGACATGATGTAGCAAGGAAACAAATCATTTAGCTTATCAGAGTAAGAAGAATTCTGATAAGCTTCTTATGTTTGGCATTATGCTAACAGAGGAGAGTCGCTCTGAGAGACTGCTATGACACCACAGACTGGGATGTGCTCCTGAGCCCACATGGTGAGGACATAGAGGGGGCGACACACTGTCTTACAGACTACCTCAACTTTTGTGTGGACACAGTCGCCCCTGCTAAGACGGTACGGTGTTATCCTAATAACAAACCGTGGGTAACACAGGAAGTCAAAGCTGTCCTCAACATGAAGAAGAAGGCTTTCAGGAGCAAAGTGAAGGAGGAGATGAAAGCAGCACAGCGGGAGGTGAAACGCTGCCTGAGGGAAGCAAAGGACACCTACAGGAGGAAGGTGGAGCAGAAGTTGGAGAGGAACAATATGAGGGAGGTCTGGAATGGTGTGAAAACCATCACAGGCCACAACACCAAGAAAAGCACAGTGGGGGGGACTGTGGAGAAGGCAAACGAACTCAACAACTTCTTCAACAGGTTTGACCAGCCCACAACCCCCCCACCCTCACCTTCACTACAGAGTCCAATCCCCACTCTCCTACCTCCCTCGCTTCCCCCCCTTCCTGACACCATGACACCCCCCTCCTCCAATCCCTCTCTCAGCAGCAAGACATCTCCCCCCCTCCCCTCCTCCCAAACATCTCCCAGTGTCACAGTGGATCAGGTCAGGAGACAACTGAGGAAGCTTCGCCCCAGAAAGGCAGCAGGCCCAGACAAGGTGTGTCCTAGGATGCTAAAGGCGTGTGCTGCTGAACTTGGGGAGCCGCTACAACGAGTCTTCAACCTCAGTCTGCGACTGGGGAGAGTGCCCGCCCTATGGAAGACATCCTGCATCGTCCCAGTCCCCAAAAGGAACCGGCCCAATGAGCTGAATGACTTCCGACCGGTGGCACTGACGTCACATCTTATGAAGACTCTAGAGCGACTCTTCCTCAACCTCCTCCGACCACAGGTACAACATGCCCAGGACCCACTACAGTTTGCATACAAGGCGGGTGTCGGAGTGGAGGATGCCATCCTGTACCTCCTACACAGAGCCCACTCACACCTGGATGGGGGAAAAGGCACGGTCAGGATCCTGTTTCTTGACTTTTCCAGTGCCTTTAATACCATCCGGCCCTGTATGCTTCAGGAAAAACTGAACAGGATGGAGGTGGACCCCTGCCTGGTGGCTTGGATCTCCGACTACCTCACCGACAGACCACAGTACGTCAGGCTGAAGGACATCACGTCTGACACTGTCGCGCTGACCTAGTAGGTGTGCCTGTTATTCCTCTCTTCCTCCTCCTGCCCACTACCTGTTCGGTGCTGCTGTTTGAGCATGGCCACTGATTAGACCTTGGGTGCAATCAACAACTAAGCACGGCCTGGTGTGCGCCGCCCTGCCAGGTGAGCCACATTAGAGCAATCAAGGGTGGGCGTGCCTAGTAGACCTTAAAATGCATGCAGCAGTCATTTGACCCGTGTGCGACATACTGAGAGGACAGCAAACGAAGTACGATCCACTTTTCCACTGTGAGGAAGACTTTGAACAAGACGGGCTATCGGTAAGCTCTTGAGCTCACATTTGCTGCACATATATTTGGAACTATGGAAGCTCAGTTGTGCAAATGTTTTACGCTTAGGGAAATAGTTGCTGCATTTAAGTTTAAAAAATTATATTGACAAAAATGAATGTTTAAGTTTGAATAAATTGTTTGTGCAGTTAGTGTTCCCACATATTTATGTTAATTAATATTAAAAATAGTTACCCCAAATCCTTGGGTGGATCGTAAAACTAGTGAATAAATGTTTGGTTTTGATTTAAAGAAAATAATTCTTTGTAAAGAAAATCCTTAGTTAAAGTCTATTAAAATGTTTGTGAACTTTAAAATGTATACTTTAAAATACAATTGTTTATAAAAAAAGTGTTAATGCAAAGAAGACACATTTTGTATATTTAAGAACCACAGTTAAATTAACAGTTAACCACATGGTAAATGGCTTTACTGAAGTGTATTTTGTTATTTCATCTGTCTTCTGTGTAATGCATGTAATTTATCTGAATGTTACTGGTTAATGGAATGTTCTTTATTTTTGTGTTGAAAGGTTTTTTACCTGCTGCTACCTACCAGCTATCAAACTAGTTGGTCTAAATAAAGTTGAGTGAAATTCAAAGTCTGGTCTTTTTCAAGTGTGGACACCTCACAGTCAGAGGAACACTTGACAGACACTGTGGTCAGCAGCACAGGAGCACCACAGGGAACTGTGCTGTCCCCTCTTCTCTTCACCCTGTACACCTCTGACTTCTGCTACAACTCTGAATTATGCCACATTCAGAAGTTTGCAGATGACACGGCCATCATGGGGTGTATCTGGGATGATCAGGAAGAGGAGTACAGAAGTCTGGTGAGGAACTTTGTCGCATGGAGTCACACAAACCACCTGCAACTCAACACCTCAAAGACTAAGGAACTGGTTGTGGACTTCGGGGGGTCCAGAGAAGGTCCACTGCCGGTTCAGATAGAGGGGGAGGAGGTGGAGGTGGTCAACAAGTACCTTGGGCTGTGGGTGGACAATAAACTGGACTGGTCATGCAACACAGAGCACCTGTATAAAAAAGCCCAAAGCCGACTGTACTTCCTCAGGAGGCTGAGGTCTTTTAACATCTGCAGGAAGCTCCTGAGGATGTTTTACCAGTCGGTGGTTGCTGGAGTACTTTTCTATGCTGTGGTGTGCTGGGGGAGCAGCACAGCAAAGAAGGACTCATCCAGGCTGGAGAAACTGATCAGGAGGGCTGGCTCTGTGGTCGGCATGAAGCTGGACACTCTGGTGACAGTGGCAGAGAAAAGGACATTAAAGAAACTGATGGACATTATGAACAATGCTGGGCATCCTCTGCACACAGCCATAAACAACCAGAAGAGTCTGTTCAGTGACAGGTTGCTTCTCCCAAAGACAAGAACTAACAGACTTAAAAACTCCTTTGTCCCACACGCCATCAGACTGTTTAACTCCTCTCTGGAGGGGAGAGGGAGGGGAAACAGGAAACAGGAGGACAAAGGAGGGGGGGGACAACTAAGCTCACTGTACAATACCTTGTGCAATACTTTTTGTAAATAGTCAACAGTGCAATAGACTCAATACTTGAAGTGTGTGTGTGTGTTCGTGTGTGTTCGTATTTCCCAGAGGACCCACCCGAGGGATTAATAAAGTTCTATCTTATCTTCACACACTGAGGTGAATTATGGAGGTCCACACGGTTCTGAGCGTCACCATCTGCAGGGTTTGTTCACCTGCGTAAGCTAATGCTAGCTCTGCTCCATGCTAATCCCAAAAGCTAACCAGCATTAGACTCATAAACACACGTTGGCCGTTGGTAATTACAGCTCAGTGCACTCATCTTTAACGTGCTGATGTTTATTTTTAACCAATCACCACGTTACGCAGATAGTGTGAAAACGTTTATATAAAGTTTGTGACTGAACAGGCTGCAACACTTATGCCGTGTTCTCATTATTAAAGCAACTCTACCCTCCACAACAGAAAAAACAACAACAAACTAAACAGCAAACAAACAAACATGTAACTTCATTAAAACTGATACCACATCCATTTAAAAACCAAAAGAGAATTACACATTTTCATACTTAGTACTCTGCCGTTCAAGCCCAACAACAGAAACACATTTTTGTCTGATTCCTGCACTGAAAAAACAAACTTTATACACAGTTTAGACTGTGTCATTTTCACTGTGCTTTAGAGATAATAGTAATAATAACTCATTTAAGTTTCATAATGTGGACTATGGAAACAGTGTGATGGTAACAGCCAGCAGGTTAATAATTTGTATTGCCCTTGTTTGTAACATAACTTTGAATTATTATTCAAAATGTCAAAGTTCCACACAGTAAGAAAAATAAGGAAGCATAGGTCAGCATTAAATAATAATAAAACAACAGTGCTCTCCCCCCGTCAGCTGGTAATTTAGTTTATAGAGTGCAAGGCAACATGTCTGAAGGTTCTCAGCCATCAGGTCATCGCAGTCTGGACTTCTTTAAGTTGCTTGAAGATCTTTCAACTGAGAAGCTTCTTCAGTTCTCAGATGAAATGTTAGAGAATCCCAGTTTTTAAGCCCCGTGGGAGTGTCCCCTAAGATGGTCCTGGACCCACTATTGATCAGCGTGCGGCCCTTCAGTCTTTATACAGGGAGTGCAGAATTATTAGGCAACTTGTATTTTTGAGGAATAATGTTATTATTGAACAACAACCATGTTCTCAATGAACCCAAAAAACTCATTAATATCAAAGCTGAATGTTTTTGGAAGTAGTTTTTAGTTTGTTTTTAGTTTTAGCTATTTTAGGGGGATATCTGTATGTGCAGGTGACTATTACTGTGCAGAATTATTAGGCAACTTAACAAAAAACAAATATATACCCATTTCAATTATTTATTTTTACCAGTGAAACCAATATAACATCTCTACATTCACAAATATACATTTCTGACATTCAAAAACAAAACAAAAACAAATCAGCGACCAATATAGCCACCTTTCTTTGCAAGGACACTCAAAAGCCTGCCATCCATGGATTCTGTCAGTGTTTTGATCTGTTCACCATCAACATTGCGTGCAGCAGCAACCACAGCCTCCCAGACACTGTTCAGAGAGGTGTACTGTTTTCCCTCCTTGTAAATCTCACATTTGATGATGGACCACAGGTTCTCAATGGGGTTCAGATCAGGTGAACAAGGAGGCCATGTCATTAGTTTTTCTTCTTTTATACCCTTTCTTGCAGCCACGCTGTGGAGTACTTGGACGCGTGTGATGGAGCATTGTCCTGCATGAAAATCATGTTTTTCTTGAAGGATGCAGACTTCTTCCTGTACCACTGCTTGAAGAAGGTGTCTTCCAGAAACTGGCAGTAGGACTGGGAGTTGAGCTTGGCTCCATCCTCAACCCGAAAAGGCCCCACAAGCTCATCTTTGATGATACCAGCCCAAACCAGTACTCCACCTCCACCTTGCTGGCATCTGAGTCGGACTGGAGCTCTCTGCCCTTTACCAATCCAGCCACGGGCCCATCCATCTGGCCCATCAAGACTCACTCTCATTTCATCAGTCCATAAAACCTTAGAAAAACCAGTCTTGAGATATTTCTTGGCCCAGTCTTGACGTTTCAGCTTGTGTGTCTTGTTCAGTGGTGGTCGTCTTTCAGCCTTTCTTACCTTGGCCATGTCTCTGAGTATTGCACACCTTGTGCTTTTGGGCACTCCAGTGATGTTGCAGCTCTGAAATATGGCCAAACTGGTGGCAAGTGGCATCTTGGCAGCTGCACGCTTGACTTTTCTCAGTTCATGGGCAGTTATTTTGCGCCTTGGTTTTTCCACACGCTTCTTGCGACCCTGTTGACTATTTTGAATGAAACGCTTGATTGTTCGATGATCACGCTTCAGAAGCTCTGCATGTTTGAGACTGCTGCATCCCTCTGCAAGATATCTCACTATTTTTGACTTTTCTGAGCCTGTCAAGTCCTTCTTTTGACCCATTTTGCCAAAGGAAAGGACGTTGCCTAATAATTATGCACACCTGATATAGGGTGTTGATGTCATTAGACCACACCCCTTCTCATTACAGAGATGCACATCACCTAATATGCTTAATTGGTAGTAGGCAGCACGGTGGCACGGTGGTTAGCACTGTTGCCGCACAGCAAGAAGGTCCTGAGTTCAATTCCAACATCAGGCCGGGGTCTTTCTGTGTGGAGTTTGCATGTTCTCCCCGTGTTTGCGTGGGTTCCCTCCGGGTACTCCGGCTTCCTCCCACCGTCCAAAGACATGCAGCTTGTGGGGATAGGTTAATTGGATAATCCAAATTGTCACTAGGTGTGAATGTGCGAATGAATGTGAGTGAAAATGGTTGTTTGTCCCTGTGTGTTGGCCCTGCGACAGACTGGCGACCTGTCCAGGGTGTACCCCGCCTCTCGCCCTATGACAGCTGGGATAGGCTCCAGCACCCCCCGCGACCCTGAAAAGGATAAGTGGAAGCAAATGGATGGATGGATGGATGGTAGTAGGCTTTCGAGCCTACACAGTTTGGAGTAAGACAACATGCATGAAGAGGATGATGTGGACAAAATACTCATTTGCCTAATAATTCTGCACTCCCTGTACTGCGGCTCCGTGGTTTGGGAAAATAAATTATAAGTATTTAGCTGAAGTGTATTTTATTTGAGTTCGTTCTTTTTTTAACTTGTAGTTCTACATTGGAAGATTATCGTGATCTTGAAATATAAAAATAAAATGATATTTTATTATTTTTCATTGCTCAAAATTAGAGTCACACTCGCAGAAGCTGGTATATCTGCCGAAACGCCGTGCATTTATCGAGGTAGCCCAAGTATGGAGAAATGTAAGAAAAGAAAAATATCTGAAGAAAATAGAACATTTAATGATGCCTGGGCAGATTCATTTGCATTTACTTCTGACGAGAACGGCCTACCAGTATGTTCAGAGGTTCAGGAGTAGAAGTCCCATTGAAAAGTGCTATAGAAATGCAATCCATTATTATTATTATTATTATTATTATTATTATTATTATTATATCACGGCAGACCCAACGATGTTTACATGAACATGCTTTACAGCTTCTCTTTATTGGCCACTTTTCACACGCGGTTGCTGTGCGCATGCAGCTGGTCTTATTTCCAGCACACAGTCCGACACATAACACAACAGCAGAGAGAGCACCGACTTTAAGGCAGGTGTGACCACCTCTCTTGCAGCAGCACTGCAGACCACGCCCCACCATACACATTAACCAGGCAAAATAAATATTTATGCAGGTATTTTGCAAATATTTATTATTTTTTAGGAGCATAGTGCTTTTTTCCAATTATTTTTAAAATTCAGGTCAAAGCCCAAAAAGGATACAAGGATGACGGCTCAGTCTTTGTTTGCTAAATTTAAGTTCATCTTTTTAATTAATTTAAAAGAGACCTTCCCCTGGATGTTTTTCTTTTTTGTTATAATTTTTTAAGAGTTCAAAATGTGTTCATTACATAAATAAAATTTTATTTTCTTTGTAGCACTTCATGGATTTCATAAGCAACACACTATAGTTGTTTAGCATAACGGTAAAAAACAATGTAAGATAAGATAAGATAAGATAAGATAGAACTTTATTATCTTATCTGATCTTATCTTACATTGTTTTTTACATGTGTGCAGTGTTATCTTTGTTTTAGATGTCAAAAAGTATTTGCGGCTCCCAGTTTTCTTTTCCGTGTAAACCGGGTCCAAAAGGCTCTTTGGGTCTTAAAGCTTGCTGACCCCCGAGTCAAGGTGTGAAAAAGGGTTTCGGGTGAAACCGTTGTGAGACCCTGCCTCATCCTATCAGTGAGTTATTGAGATGAGTCACATGACCCTGGCCTAGCTGCGATGTTTAGTATTCAGACCAGTGGTTATGAAGTCATCAGAACAGGAATATTACTCAAACTCATTAATCATTTGTTTCAGCAATTTGATCCTGTAGATATGCGTTTTTTGTTAGGTAAATTAACATTATTTAATATTAAATATGAGCCATTGGTTTTATTTAATCACCTGATAACAGTTGGGTACAGCTCACCGGTGTACAGGTAAACGGTGGTGAAGGAGGCTGAGGTGAAAGCTTTACCCAGGCAGGCCAGCGTGGTCCTCAGAGTCTGCATGTCTGTGGGGTTAGAAACGGGATTGGGAATAGGACCAGGATCAGAATTCAAGGCAGGGTCAGGATTTTGTTCAGGTTCACGACAGGACATAGGGTCAGAATTAGGGTTAGGATTAAAGACCTAGATCAGTGCCAGAATCAAAGATTTGGGTAGGAATTAGAATTAGTATTGAAATTAGAATTGGGATCATGGTCCACATTAGGATCGGGGTCAAAATCAAGACCCAGACTTCAATAGAGATTGGGACTTAGATCAGGATAAAGATCAGAATCCAAAATTAGACTCTGGGTCGGAGTCAGGTTCATATTCAGGATCAGAAATAGGATCTGGATTAGAATCAGTTTCAGACCAGGATCAGAATCTGAACTGAAATCAGAGTCAGCATTAGGATTGTGACTGGGATCCTAATTAAGATCAGGGTCATGATCAAATCCAGGACAGGGAATAGGAATGGATTGGGGTTATGTTCATATCAGGGTCGAATCATGATTCAGATTGGGTCGTTGTCAGAATCCAGGACCATGATTTGAATTAGGATTCTTTTAAAAAATTCAAATTGGAATTAGAATCGGGATCTAAATTAGAATCAGGAACAGGGCAGTATCACAGTCGGGATTAAGATTACAGTTCAGATTGCATCAGGATCAGGGTTGAATCAGAATGAGATTTGGGATCACAATCCTAAATCAGTGTTATGATAAATTTGGGGATATGGAATAGGATCTAAATCAAGATTGTGATCAGAATACGGATTGGGATCAGTTTCCGAATTAGAATCAGGGCCAGGGTCTCAAATAGATTCAGAATGGGGATCAGGATTAGGATGTACCTGTGGGGACAAAGATGTTGGCAAAGATGATGGCGGCAGAGAAGAAGAGACAAACTGCCTGAGAGACCCGCCTCCCCAGGTAACTGAGTATTCCCAATGCAAACAGTTTGGCGGGAATATCTACAGCTCCAAAGATGATCTGCATCAGGTAAATACTCACCTGCAACAACAAACAACCAATAGGAAGGAAGTACAGCAGATCCAACCAATAGGATGGGAGAAGAAGTTTAAACAGGTGTACTGAAACTTCAGCAGGTAAGTAGGAAGACAGGTATCGGGTTGCTCACCCCAAACTTCTGGAGGTCCATCGCCAGGCCATAGTATGCAAAACTAGTAGAGAACCTGCACAGAGGTGAGTACACAGGTGTACAGGTGGATACAGGAGCTTCATTTTATTTAATAAAAAAAACATAAAACAGATAGAAGAAGCAGGTAAACAGAAGAGCAGGTAAATGGGTAAACAGGTAAGCAGGTGAGACAGGTGAGCATATGAGCAGGTGTATGTCTGACCAGACGGCCATCAGACAAATGGAGATGCGTCTCATCCCCGGGGTCCTCAGCAGGTCGAACACCGTGAATGTTGAACGAGCCGACTCAATCTCTTTGTTCATGTGAGAGTGGAGCACCTGCAGTCACATGGGACAGAGCTCAGCATCTGATTGGAGAAATTGCACTTTTACACAGGTGGCCAGGTTACCTCAACAGTGATCTTATCGATCATCTCTGATTTCCCGTTGATCCGAGCAACTCGGTGAAGACTCTTCAATGCGTCCTCAGAGCGCTGGTTCAAAACAAGCCATCGAGCTGACTCTGAGTACCACCTGACCAATCAGAGCACAGAGAGAACTACCTGACCAATCGGAGAGCAGAGAGAAACACCTGACCAATCACTGTCCTTTTTTTAAGTCTGACTGACCAGCTGTAGGCGAAGAACAGGAAGTTAGGTGCACAGACAACCATCTGCAGCTTCCTCCAGTCTCTCAGCCAATATGCAAGCCCAGCCAGGACCATTTGACCAAAGGTGAAGAAGAAGGAACTGAGTGTGCCGACTACTGTCCTCGTCTTGGTTGTGATCCACTCAACCTCTGAGGAGACACTCAGTTAGGAAGACAGACAAGTGCCCAGGTGGACAGGTAAATAAGGAACCAGGTAGACGGGTACTTAGGGAAACTCCGTTAATGATGACCCCAGACACCGCCATCCCACTCAGAAACCTGAAGATGCAGTAGGTGGAGTATGTGGGGGAAAGGGCGGAGCTACAGCCAAGCACAGCAAGTTGCAGGTATGACCAAATCAGAACGGACCGCCTCCCAAACCTGAGAGATAGACAGAAGGAGTCGGATTGCACTGCTAACCTGAGACAATGAACAGGTATACACAGGTAACTCTCACCTGTCAGATAAGCTGCCGTAGACTATGGCTCCCGTTAAAACTCCACCCATATAAATGGTTTGAATCATTTGTTTGAGAGGACGGAGGGAGCAGACCAGACTCCACTGTGACACACACAGGTGAGAGATTGATAGGTAAGAGACAAGTGACCTCATTAACATATCTGTGGCAATGCGCGCTAATAGGCTCGCCGTGTGCCTGCCGCTACCTCGGAGACGGTGGTGGCGAGAAAGTCTGATTGCTCAAAGGTCCATCCGTCAATGCAGTCTTCGGTCTCTAGGTGGCTAACATTAGTGGAACTGTTAGCAGCTAACAGCTGCCACTGAGGATTTGCATACCTGGACAACAGGTGCAACAGGAAATGATGTGACGGTCAGGTTAATTATTTAAACAACTGAGGAGAAGGAAGAAAACCTTACCTCCTGCAGCGGGCCAGTCTATTTCCTGAAGAATCAGGAGGGATAAACATTTTCAGCAGCTGCTTCTCATCCACCTGAAACAACCAATCACATTCATCCATCCAGATTTATTGATTTAAGGAAGTAAAATTGAGAAAACTAAAGAAATGGGATCATAGTGCCTGCACTAAAATGCCCAGACAGGTAGACAGTCAGGCTGACAGGTCACCTGGTGAAGGTGCGACAGGTTGCTCAAGCTGTGATTGGCTGGTATGCTGCAGTAGTGAGTGGGGACTCCAGAGACAAAGTTGTTTAGCAGGTTCTGACTCGCCATCAGCAAACCAGGTAAACTGATCAGGGTCACATGGATCCACTGGTACCTGCCAAACCCACCAACCTTGCCATAACAACAGGAAACACATTAACCCTAACCCTACACACCTGTATGACACACCTGGACAGTGAAGTTATTTCTTGCATAGGAGGAATTTAAGTGTCTCACCTCATCCAGCAGCTCAGCGAATCCCATCTCAGCAACAACAACAAATAGCAGCAGGTATCTTCAGGTGCTTCCAGGTGTTCTCAGGATCTGAACTTTTGTTCCATCAGAACAAACCTGACAAGAAACCAAACAGCAGACCTGAGCAGGTGTTTGGGTCAAAGGTCAAAGAGTGAAAAACATGAAAACAACTGCTCCGAGTTTCTTCTCGAGTTTAAAATTGTGAAATATTTGCATGGAGTCTGGTAAGAGCTCTTAAAGGATTACAGTCTGCAGCTGAGGAGAATGCAGAGGCAGAAAGAGGATTTACTCAGAGTACTTACAGAGGCTGCCGGACGGCCCGCTGACGGAGGGGCGACTGACGGAGCAGGCAGAAGACAGACTGAGAGGAAATGAGTGACTGGACATTAATCAGTGACTTTAGGACACTGTCTATTTTCCTAACTTTGTGTTTGTGTTAATGTTTGTGAGACACTGGCGACATCGTCAAAGTCACCACCAACATCACCACCAACCAAATAGACACCTTCAGCAGGGAGGAAACGATCACACTGTAGCACTCCATCAGAGAACTAATGCGGTCTGTGCTCTGACAGCGACCCGAGTATTTTAATAAAGAACAGGAAGACTGGAGCAGAAGATCAGGAACAGGAACATAATCATGTATCAGTAATAATACGTTTGTATCTCAATGAGTCGAGAAAGAAAAACTGGATAGAACACAAAAATTAGACAACAATTAGAAGGATTAGACATTTAGATTTTCAAAATAAAATACTTTATTGGGGCTCTTAGTCATACTGTTGTGATTTCAAAATAAAAGTCCATAACAGTTCATCAGGAAGTGTTCAAAACATCTGAAAACTGTGGAAACTTGTCCCCCCCCCGTGGAGTCATCTGTTTTCGTGTCCTCGCTCCTCACTGAGCTTCTCGCTGGAATTTGTCCAGCAGTTTTTGCAAACAATCATCTCAGCATGTTTCCGAATGGTGGCGGCAGCAACTCATGAACACGCTGTGACACGTGTGTCAGTGTCCCAATCAGGGCGCAGCAGAGCAGGCGACTTTACAGTGTTTATGAAGCTGCAGAAAGACTGACACAGGTCAGAGGTCACAGCGTGAGATGTTTCTTCAGTCACACAAAAGCTCTTGAAACTCTTACTGCTACAACTACACGTTTCTTTTCCAGCTATTTATTAATGAGTGACTTGTGTATATATATATATATATATATATATATATATATACACGTGTGTATATATTGTACTATTCTTAGTTAGCGTATTGTCTGTCTCTTTAATGTTGGTTTATAATGGAGCACTGTGACAAAAAAATAATTTCCCCCAGGGATCAATAAAGTATTCTGATTCTGAAAAGCCTTAAAATGAAACCGTCAGTATGCCACACCAGACTCCATTTAAAATCTGTCTGATTTTAGACTTTGAATTGAAAATAAACTGAATTGTTCAGTTCATGTTTGGCTGTTTCTTTCTGTGACAAAGTTTCTCTTTGGAAATACAAAATGTCTCAAACATGAAACTGTTTCTACCGAGTTTCTACTGATCAACAAATCAACCAACCAATCATAAATCAGTCTGTGAGCTACGGGACAAAAGAAATGTTTAGTGAACATTCCAGTCTGTGTATAGGTCATTAGTGAATCTGCCTTGTTCACGATGACTCGACGTTGTTCCCGTCACGCTTCGCCGTCTCTCAGTTGATCATTACCGACCTCTGTAATCATCCATCACACTCAGTCTGAGTAACCCTCAGAGGTCAAACATACGTGTTCAGGTTGGTTTCCAGCAAAGAGCCCTACTTTGACACCGTCACAGGTTTATCTGTGGCACGGCCTAAAGGAGTGTCCATAGTGCCATCCTGTGCCTGTACAAAACATGACGTCACCTGGTTGGCGCTAACTAACGACTGAACCAATAACTGAGAGGTAAATAAGAACTGTAGAGGCTCGTCGTTGTGTCTCTCTGATGCTGTCGGCGGTTTCTCGCTGTGGCGAGCTGCAGTGAAACACGTGAATCCACTCATTAGCTGTGATGTTCGGGTCTGTAGACTGAATGAATCAGTGTGGAGGGGAGCCTGTTTGAGTCAGGTGGCCCGCTGGTTAACCTGACTACACTGTCACGTTCTTTACCGCCACAAGACAGCGCTAAACATGCTCCAATAACTAGTTAGTTATTTCTTAAATCCAGCTTCACAGAGTTAAACCTCTGAGCTGTAAGTGAGCCTGAACACACACACACGTTTCACTGACATGTTGGACTTTGGTCTTTAAAAAAACTAGGCGTGCTCATTCAGTTTGACTTTATTCACACAGAAACCAGAACACCAACGGTCCCTGAAGGCATCGTGGTGGCTTCAACAACACCTCATTGTCAGGACAAACAGGAATGATCAGACTGAAGGATAAATATGAAGCTAAGAGCAAGTAAATATATCATGGACACACACACACACACACACACACACACACACACACACACACACACACACACACACACACACACACACACACACACACACACACACACACACACACACACACACACACAGTTAAACTACAAAAATATAAAAACAAGTTAAAGAAACAAAACAACAACAAAAAAACAAACACATCAGTCTTCCAATCAGACGCGCCACCACTTCTCCCAGCACCTCTCATTGGTGGATGAGCTTCACAGTGTGGTGAGAAACTCTCTGACCTGCAGACAAAAATTAAGTCCTGTTACCAGATTACAAAAGCCTTTCAAAATAAAACCACCAGGTGAAAGTTAAATGAGAATTAAATACAAGCACAGAAAGATGGAAGCAGCACATACATGAACAAACAGCCAAACATGGAAGAATCTGACATATTTTACTGTCACTTCAAAGTATACAAACTTTTGCGCAGGTCACAGAGTTTACACAGTTTATTCAGTTACTCTCAGGAACGATGTTCAAAAACAGATTAAACACATGTTAGGCGTGTTGCTTTATATAAACAGGCACACGTCAGAATATAAAATGCAGCAAAGACTGAGATTTCTATTAAGAATTAAGATACTGATTGTTAAAAACCCCAATAAAAGCTTCACGGTCTTTCCTCTCGTGGCGATCGTTGGGTCTGCGCTTCAGCAGGCCCGCTAGTTCAGAGACGCATCACCCCCCACTGTTTGCTAGCCAACTTCCAAGAAACAGCCTTCCCTGCAGCCTTTTATTCAGTGAATGCAAGCACCACCCATTGTAACACCCACAAATGGTTAAAATCACCGCATGCGTCTGTGTGTGTGTCTTCTTGCCACACAATATATGCTCACAACTGTTAACCACATTTCCTGGTTATCCAAAGGCCATCTCCCCACACCCGTATATGGCTTAATATTAATGGTTCACCATATGCAAGCATAGGCGAGCCCCTAAATGGCCGGGAGTGGACATCCTTCACAAGATAAGGAAACCAGAATCTCACATGAAACCTGCCTGTAGTTAAACAGCTACAGCTGATTACCTCCTCCAGCATCATAGATGTGTCGGACGAACAGAAGAATATCTAACCACGCAGTTTAAGGCACGGTTTACACATTTAAGTGCAACAATGGCAACATTTAACAATTTACCCTGACAGTGACGGTACTCCTGACAAACAGAGTCACTCGTTATACAGACGAGGAGTCAATGACTTCTACATAAAAGCAAACAAGAAGTGGTTCACTGGTTGTTTGTAACCAAGAGAAGAAACAGAGCGGTTTGGGACGTGTATGAAAAACAAATAAAACCACCATCATCAGAAGGAAAACCTTCAAAATAAAAGCTCAGACTGACCTTGTCGATGATGGCTTCCTGTTTGATGCGGTCGTTCTTGAAGTTGTCGTTGACGTCCAGGACGAGAACAGGAAGTTCGCTCAAATAATCAAAGTCCAACCTTAATGCAAACACAGGTTAAAAAGGCGCTCCTGAACGCACCGCTGAGGCTCTGAGCACGCTCAGTGGCATATAGTTACCTGAGGTTCCTGTGGTAGAGCCAGGCTTCATGTTTGAAGTGCAGCTGCTCAAGGTACTCCAGAGGAATTTCCTGCTCTTCTTGCCGGCCGCGATGAAGCAGCCGCTGCATGCAGCGCTGAAAAATACACACACAAACACGGCACCTGAAGGCAACCGAAGGAAGGAGAGCCCATCACAGAGGGCGATGCGTTTACCCTGAGGTGGCAGGACTCTCCAGGTTCTCCTGTACGTCTTTACCTGTGGCGGGGCTCTGAGGTAGATGATGGCGTCGAGAGCGATGTCGGACTCAAACTGGTTCAGTAACCAGGTGTGCCAGTCCTGATACACACTCCACTCCGTCTCCGACAGGTCGCCACTCTCAAACAGGTTTGACGCAAACACGTACCTGTACACACAGGAGTTACATGTCTCACACCTGTGTCTGTGTTAAATGCGTGCGAGTTACCTGTCAGGTGATCAATGGTCATGAGAATTTACATAATTAAGATTAAGGAACTGCCCTCCCAGCCCATTGTTCCCTCAGTGGGCTGGTTTCAGTCATTATGTTTATAAGATTGAAACCTGCAGTCAGCTGAGACTGAAGACGTCACCTGATGATGATGAAACGCTACGTGCAGATGAACAGAAGCAACCTTTTGGAGACCTGTCAGGTAAGTTACCTGTCGGAGTAGACGGAGCGCTCGTAGAACTGGACGGGGTTTTCTGCCTGCTGAAGTTTGATTGATGGCGACTGAAGCTGAGCTCGAACTCTGCTCAGACACGCGTAGCTCTGCACACAGGTGAGACTCACTTGAGACAGGTACACATAGTCTGACACACAGTGCTGCTATGGTAGGGGATGGAGCCAGGTGTGTTACCTGGAAGGTGTAGGACCAGCGGCTGGGTTTATCGTACAGCATCTGCAGCAGGTTTCCTCCACTCTTTTGAGATGAGCTCAGCTCCTGCAGGTAAACAAGCAGGTAAACAAGCAAGTAAACACAGACTTTAGAGAATGTGTGCTGCATTCAGGCTCACCAGGTAAACGTCATCGCTGTCATTCTGCACGTTGCACCACTTGCCAATGGGTTCAGGGATGACCTCCCAGTCCTCTGATGCTGCCTGAAGGAGGCGCACAAATGTCGACTTTCCTGCAGCTGGAGGCACACGGGTGAGACACACGGGTGAGACACACGGGTGAGACACACGGGTGAGACACACGGGTGAGACACAGAAATGTGACAGATCTCTGGTCCTGCCTGATTGGAGGAATCACACCTGTTCAGGTAACCCTGACATGACATGAGCTACTGATGCTCCACACACTAATACAGGAAATCAGCATTAATGCTGATGCCGTAGGACTTCCTGTGTGGGTGGGGCTTAAGAAAAGGACCGAAACAGCTGACTTTTGCAGGACGTCATGTGACCGCAGGATCAAGTAAAACCATGGCAACCATGAGCAGCTGATTCAACCTCTGATTGTCTCTGCTCACACTCCTCACGCTGTCACCTGACCCCAACCTCAGTGATGAGGTCACGTCCTCGCTCTGGAGATCAAAACTCTGACCTGAGACTGAAGAAGTCACCTGGATGAGTGACAGAACGTTTCTCCACAAAACGCTGCGTCCAGATGAACAGAATCAACCTTTGGAGGGCTGACCTCGACTTGCAAACCTCCATCAGTCTGGCTCACCTGAGCCCCGCCCACAGACTCCACATGACCAGCGTTCACCTTCAAACACCTAAAGGAGCAAGCTCCACCTATTTAACACCCAAATTTAAACCTCCGCCTTCTAACCCCAGCAGCACAGCTCCATTAAAAACTGCTGATTATTGATCACAAACAGCTGATTTTCAAAGACAAACAGCTTATAATTGAGTTCAAACAGCTGATGATCAATCGATTATCGTAAGAAATCACTCGGTTGATGGAAACGTCCAGATGATTACTGACTGTTGACAGCAAATTTTGACTATAAACAGCTGGTTATTGAACACAGGGCTGAGTATTGACTACAAACAATTGATTTGCGATATAAACAGCAATTGACCATGGACAGCTAACTGTGACTAGAAACAGCTATTTATCGATCACAAACAGCTGATTATTGATGATAAGCG
Source organism: Maylandia zebra (assembly GCF_041146795.1). Taxonomy (NCBI): domain Eukaryota; kingdom Metazoa; phylum Chordata; class Actinopteri; order Cichliformes; family Cichlidae; genus Maylandia; species Maylandia zebra. Next base: position 34,179,100 of record NC_135176.1, on the reverse strand, counting down.
GGCGGTTTTGGCGCCACTTGTTTCCGTGAAGGCGGGAGGCTCACGGACTTACAGACCCGGGCCTGAGAGCTCGTTAACCGGCGGTCCGGGTCGGTCCCCCGGCTCCGTTTGCCCCGGTCGGTCCGGGTCAGTCGGGGTCCGTGAGCGTCCAGCCGGTCCGGGGGGCGCGCGCCCCGGTGAGCTCACCTATGTTTCCTTCGATGGAGATCTTCTTCTCCTTCCTTTGACGGGAAAAGCTGCCGTTCAGCGGCGGGCTGCGGGGAGGGGGGCACGGCCTCTTCGGGGGGGTCGCCATGTTCACGGATCGATCGCTGATTATCGATTATTGCGCGCTGCTGTTTTGAAACCCACTGACCGGCGCGCGAGATGCTGCTCAAATTAAACTCCGCGCGCATACAGACTTCCGTTTCCGGGGGCGGAGTCACGCATGAGCAGAGGAGGAGGAGTGCAGACTTCCTTCAGTTTCCTTCATGTCCAACATCACACCTGCCTCACTCCACCTGCCTGGCTCTACCTTCTGTTACCTGTGTTCACAGCAGCCTTTCATCTCATCCACAGAGGAGAGAAACACAGTGGGTGGAAACAGTAGCGGTTTTTGAGCGGGGGATTCTCTGGCTGGCTGGAGCAGCATCTAATCACCAACCCGCAAAATAAAAACAAACCAACAAACACGAAAACAGCAGACATCATGATACAGACTTATAATTTGCACCGATGTTTTTTCGAAATTTTATACGCGAAAAGTGAGCGCGAGAGCCCTCGGTGCGCCTGCTCGCTGCTGAAGTCAAAGTAAACTTTATTGTCATCTCCGCTACAGACAGTCCAGCATATAGAGACGAGACGACGAGGCTGCAGCTACAGCAGTGCAAGTAAACAAACAATAAATATAAGAAGAGTAAGAGAATAAATATACACTTGAGGACCAGGAGTAAAGGATCAATAACAATTCAAAATCTATGATTTACAGTTTGATGATTTAACCCTTTAAGACCTACCATAGAACCAAGTCTGCCAGAGCTTACTTTATATTTTTACATGGTGTAGTAGCATTTCAAGTTGCTATACATCAATACAACCGTTATAGCCCAAATTTTAATAATATGTCTGCATTAAGTCCATAGTAATTACATAAATTGCAAAAATGTTCAATAAACTACAAGAAAATTTAAAATCTTTTTTTTTTTACATATATTTCTACTTAGAGAAATTCAAGAGGCTTATCCCTGAAAACTTTAAATAGAAAAACATTGAAAAAATAAAACTTCAAGTAAAACACAAGCACTTCTGTTAAATTATTGCAGAGTGTCCACATTGTAATTCAACAAAATATCAGTGAACTATTTGGCACTGTCTCCAGCTTTCAGAATAATAAATAAACACTTCTGTTTGGAATAAAGTAAATAAAAATTAGGTTTCAGAATGAAATAAACAATGGACACAGAATGTCCATATTGTTTGTTTGTTAATTTATTTCAAACATGTAAACAATATACAGGTACATTTAGTATGTGGAGTATGTGGCAGGGACTAAACACGATCACAGACTTTAGAGGGAAAACCAGCACACCGCAGACCACGGCCTCTCTGTGTGAGGATCTAAACGTATTCTACGCTAGATTCGACGCAGCGAACACCATGAGACCGGACAGTGTGCGCACCGCGGATGACGTCAGTGCGCACACTGTGTCTGAGGAGGATGTGCGGAGGTGCTTCAGGAAGGTGAACGCACGCAAAGCTACTGGTCCGGACGGGATTCCCGGCCGCGTCCTCAAGTCATGCGCGGCTCAGCTGGCTGGAGTGTTCACGCACATCTTCAACCTTTCCCTCTCTCTGTCTGTAGTCCCAGCCTGCTTCAAAATGGCCACCATCGTCCCTGTACCCAAATCCTCCACCATCTCCTCATTGAACGACTGGCGACCTGTAGCCCTGACCCCCATTGTAAGCAAATGCTTCGAGAAGCTGGTCAGGGACTTCATCCGCTCTGCACTACCCGACTCACTGGACCCTCTACAGTTCGCATACCGCCACAACAGGTCCACTGATGATGCCATAGCCCTGACACTACACACTGCCCTGTCACACCTGGAGAAGAGAGACACGTATGTGAGGATGCTGTTTGTAGATTACAGCTCAGCATTCAATACCATCGTTCCCTCGAAGCTGGACAGGAAACTGCAGGATCTAGGACTGAGCAGCTCTCTCTGCAGCTGGATCCTTAGCTTCCTGTCTGACAGACGCCAGGTGGTCAGACTGGGCAGCATCACCTCATCCCCCATCACACTGAACACTGGTGCTCCACAGGGGTGTGTACTGAGCCCTCTCCTGTACTCACTCTACACCTACGACTGCACAGCCACTAACAGCTCCAACATCATTGTGAAGTTTGCGGACGACACTACAGTGGTGGGTCTTATCACCAACGGTGATGAGACGGCTTACAGGGAGGAGGTCAGCGCCCTGACCCACTGGTGTCAAGACAACCATCTCACCCTCAACGTCGCAAAGACAAAGGAGTTGATAGTGGACTTCCGGAGGTGCAGAGAAGTACACACCCCCATCACCATCAACGGCGCTGCTGTGGAGAGAGTGAGCAGCTTCCGGTTCCTTGGTGTACATCTGGCTGAGGATCTTACGTGGTCAGTACACACAAACAAAACAGTGAAGAAGGCGCAGCAGCGCCTCTTCTTTCTCAGGAGACTGAAAAGATTCGGCACGAGCCCCCGCATCCTCAGGACCTTCTATCACTGTGCCATTGAGAGCATCCTCACTGGATGCATCACCACCTGGTATGGCAACAGCACCGCCTACAACTGCAAAGCTCTCCAGAGAGTAGTGCGGTGCTCTGAACGGATAATTGGAGGTGAGCTTCCCTCCCTCCAAGACATCTACAGGAAGCGCTGCCTGAGGAAAGCGGGGAGGATCATCAAGGACTCCAGTCACCCCAGCCATAAACTGTTCAGACTGCTTCCATCAGGAAGGAGGTTCTGCAGCATCCGGTCCCGTACCAGCAGACTGAGAGACAGCTTCTTCCACCAGGCCATCAGACTGCTGAACACGTCATAGACACCTCAGCTTCACTACTGGAACTTTAACATTATGCACTACATACTGTACAGTAACGCCACTGTTTTGCACATGTCTCACTCTGTATATTTTTATATATTTTATTTATTGTTGACTCTATTTAATTTGTAAAATATGTGTACACACACACACACACACACACACACACGTAGAAAAACATTTAGTATACACATCCAGAAATTTTTTTTTTTTTTTTTGCATATACTATTATATATTGTACATATATTTATTAGTTTCAGATTTAGCCATTCGTATATTTTGCCTGTTTATGTTATTGTATTTTGCACAACTCTGTTGCTTGTGAAGCTCGCACACAAGAATTTCACTCGAATGTGCTGTACCAATGTACCTGCACATGTGATGTGACAATAAAAGTGATTTGATTTGATTTGAGTAAAGAAAATAAGAGAGAGAAAGTTATACTATACAAAAGTCAATGCATTTCAATATCGCTGCTGTTCTGATTCGTTTACACGTTGAAAGGAAGTGGGAAGAAGTACACACCGATTTAATCCCATAAGTTATCAGTTAATATTTAGTTGCGGTGCGTTGGTGGTTCTTTGTGTCCGGGGATGGGCGTCCGGGTACACACCGGCTCACTCCTTGGCGGCCGCTTATCGGGGCCTGGAGCCTGGGGCTCGCTCGGGCCACTTCGGAGGTGGGGTGCCCCCGGCCTCTCGGCCTGGGGCTCGGTCACTCAGGCACGGCTGGCTGCCGGCGGAGCTCACGGGCGCGTCACTGCAACCCCCCCTGGCTTCTGCTCCGCGACTGCTGAGTGAGCCCTCATCTGGGACTCTCCTCAGCTCTTTCTGGGACAGTGGCGCGGCTGCCCCTCTGTTGGTCTTCCTTGGTCTCTTGTGTTCTGGGGGCCTCTGGATGTCTGGAGTTTTGATCTCCTCCATACCTGCTTCATGCCCTGGAGGACGGGGCTGTGGCCCCCCCACACCCTCTAGCAGATCATTACATGAAGGAACCTTTTAAAAACAAGCGCGTCCATGCTCACAGGTGTACACACGGGTGATCACACCCACAAACTACACCCTTTTTGGCTCCTACCTCAAAGCACACTGTGTTCTGTTGATCTTATGTGCTGCACAATAATGTTTAACATTTAGTATTTACTGTCATATTCCCATATATCATTGTGATGCTGTTTATTCTATTACTCTTGTTCTCTTCTGCTTGTTTTCTTTTTTCTTTCTCAGCAGGTGATCCAGGTGATCGATAGATGTGTTTTTTTTTCTGCCCGTTCTGTTGGTTTTTGTCTTTTGCCCTTCTCCCCCGTCCCTCTTCTCAGCTGTTTCTCTTTCCCTCTAAAAGAAGAAGAAAAAAAAATATTTAGTTGCTTCCTCATTGATATAATCTGTAATAAAAATAGTGAACAACTATATACTATAATATCACATCATGACATTTTTAAAATAGAGATTCACTTAATTTCAATATTTTCCTTTTCTTTATAGTTTGAGAAGATCATATTTTTATAACTCTTTTTGAACTGTTCTATGTTTTGACGTTGCTTTCATTCCATATTCAGACTGTTCCACAGTTTCACTCCATGCACAGAAACACAAAAGCTTTTCCTTTTAGTACGAACCTTCCCTGTTGTGAAGTGACAAAAAGCCCTTAAATTATAGCTTCCTTCTTTCAAGAAGAAAAAACGTACTCTGAATATTACCTGCCAGTTCCTTATTTTTTTCTTTGATTAGAATTTGTGCTGTTTGGAATTTTACTAGATTGGCGATTTTCAATATTTCAGTGCAAAAATAGTGAGTTTGTACGATCCTGTAACCTGCACTGTGGATGATTCGAACTGCTTTTTTTTTTGAAGAGTACAAAGTGAGTGTAATGTGGTTTTATAGTTATTGCCCCAGACCTCTGCACAATAGCTTAAGTATGGTGAAACCAGTGAACAGTAGAGAACATGAAGGGATGTTTGTCTAATACCTGCTTTGCCTTGTTTAGTGTTGCAATGCTTCGTGATACGTTGGAATGAATATATCTTACGTGAGCTCTCCAGTTAAGTTTTTCATCTATTATTACCCCCAGAAATTTATTTTCACTGACTCTTTCAATATCAACACCATTTATTTGAATCTCAGCATTTGTATTTAAACTACTATTTCCAAATAACATAAGTTTAGATTTATTCAAATTTAATGATAATTTGTTTTTATCAAGCCAGAACTTCACTTTACTTATTTCATATCCTCCAATAAATTCTGCAGATCATCACCAGAGCAGAAGATGTTTGTATCATCAGCAAAGAGAACCACTTTTAATACTTTGGACACTTTACAGATGTTGTTAATGTACAAGTTGAAGAATTTTGGACCCAAAACTGACCCTTGGGGTACACCACAAGCAATGTGCATACATAAGGAGCAACCACCATATAATTTCACAAACTGCTTCCTGTCACCTAAATAACTCCGGGCCCAATCTAGAGCGACCCCTCTGACACCATAACGTTCCAGATTTCTTATTAATATATCAGGATCTATAGAGTCAAATGCCTTCGTCAAGTCTCTGAATAACCCAGCCACATGTTGCTTTTTGTCTGTAGTATTTGTGATGTATTCTATTGAATCTAATAGTGCCGATGATGTTGGTCTGCTCGATCTGAATCCGTACTGACTCTCGCATCCCCCGGGTGGTTTTCACACAGCTGAATAAACGTCAAACAGAAAACTGATTAAACAGAAGTGTGAGATGGTCGAGTTTACTCCAGTGTCCTGTTATATTTTAGACAGCAAGGAGCAGACGGCCGAGTTTATTAAACTCCACCGAGACAGCGGTGACGCAGATCTGAAGGCTGGACCGTCTTATTTCACAGCCTCGCACTTCCGGCCTTCTCAGTCTTTGGAGGACCCGGCCCACGTAGACCGCGAAGGCCGGGGTCCTCCGAAGGACGTTTTGGGACACAGCTAATAAGAATCAGAATACTTTATTGATCGCTGGGGGAAATTATTTTTTGTTACAGTGCTCCATTATAAGCAAACATTAACAAGACAGACACTCCAGTCCAGCAGGTGGCGGTAGTGCACTTGACGCTCTTTGCTACGCCCATAAAAAGATAAAGGAAGAAGAAGAAGAAGAAGAAGGCTCTCACGCATGCGCAGTGTGTCCTCAGAGTCGGGAGCAGAAAGAAGATGGCGGCGCCCGTAGATCTGGAACTGAAAAAGGTAGGAGCTCCTCACCTGTGTGTGTGACTAGCGCGGCTGTTTCACACGTGGTCGAGTGTTTTTTCCACAGTTTCCGATTTAAACTGCCTACGACCTCGTCTGTGTCCGCGGGACACCGAGACCGTCACGCTCGTGACTTTAACACAGCTGCGCTCAGGCCTTGTGTCGTCACCGTGAGGTAGTTAGAGCCCCTAATGTCATACTGACGCAGCGGAATCGTGTGCGAGTGGGTTGTGGGTCTCTGGTGAGACGCCGTGACGTAGGGCTAAAGGGGGCGGGTACTTCACAGTGGGCAGGCTCTGTTACCATGGGGACTAACCCAGGTGCGCTCCGCAGGCCTTCTCCGAGCTGCAGGTGAAGATGATTGACACGCAGCAGAAAGTCAAGATGGCCGATCTGCAGATCGATCAGCTGACGCGCGTTCAGAAGCACGCCAAACTGACGCACGCCGAGATCGCCACGCTGCCCGACAACACGCGACTCTATGAGGGTGTGGGGCGCATGTGAGTCACCTACCTTCAACCTTAACACACCTGAACGTCACGCAGGTGTCAGCCAATCACATTGGTTCAATCATGATGTGTTTCAGGTTCATCCTGCAGTCCAAGGAGGAGATAAACAACCTGCTGACAGACAAACAGAAGACGGCTGACGAGAAGATCAAAGAGTTGGAGGTGCGCATGCACACGCCTCTTCTCATTGGCTAACTACTGATTGACATCACGCGTGTGGGCGTGTTCTGCGTGGGGTTAGGGAAACCTAGTCTTGTCAGGAGAGACGGCATCCATCCCACTTTGGTTGGAGCAGCTCTCAAAATAGGACTATCCAGAGTTGGGACCTGTTTCACCTTAAACTTACTGAACACGGTTGTCAGAAGGGAGTTTTTCCTTCTCACTGTTGCCAGGTGCTTATAGAGGGGCCCTTGGCAACAATCTCAACTATCATGTGACCCCCCTCACACACACACACAGAGGGTCACATGATAGTTGGGGTTAGAGTCTTTACTTTAAAAATGAAACACGTTGATGTAACTGTTGTTGTGATTTACACAAAAAAAGGAATGAATTGTCCTGCAGTCTGATTTCAGGAGGTTGGAACAGCGTTGGTGTGCGACACACACACACACACACACACACACACACACACACACACACACACACACACACACACACACACACACACACACACACAGAGCTAAGCACTGACAGTATGTTTGTGCTTGTGATTTCCAGCAGAGGAAGGTGTACCTTGAACGCAGCGTGAAGGAAGCTGAGGACAACATAAGAGAGATGCTGCTGTCCAGGAGAGCCCACTGACCATCATCATCACACACACACTATAATTACACTGTAATACACACACACACACGCTGTTTCCCGTGTGAGTTTTCCACAATAAAAACTTGAAGACGCTCTGCCTGCTGGTGGGTTTTTTTAGTCTGTGATTTAAATCTTTACTTTGAATTTGATGATGATGAAGAGGAAGACAACCCTGTTCTCAGTGGGTGATCTGATGATTAAAACCAGCAGACGATCATGTGACTGTATGGAACTACGTTTGCCCAAAGGAGGCGGGGTCATAATGTGATCGGTCACTTTGAATCCTTTGAAACAGAAGGATTCAAAGAGCTGACCTGAGGTCTGTGCCCTGAGGTCGATCAGGACATGAAGCGATTATATTAAGCAATTATAACTTACCAGATATTTAAAGCTGCATGTCTAACACATGCTTAACACACATGTGTAACTGCACCATGAGTGGATGCAGCGCTAAGCACAGGCCCTGTATTTCTCTGGTTTTATGATGTTCTCAGTGTTCAGGTGATAAATCAGCACATAACTGAGCAGCGGCAGAAATAACAGCTGCAGGTAAACAGCAGCGACCTGATTCATTTGGTCAGAGATTCATCCGAACAGTGAAGATCCTCTGAACGTCGAAGGTCAAAGGTGTTACGAAATCAGTTTTACCCCGGTTCTTTTATTCGTCGAAAGTTGTCATTTCACAAAACCTTTATTCATCTTCATTTAAGCATGCACTTCTAGAAGGGAAGACGAGGCCGGTGTGCCCCTCTGCAAAAATCTTCACTGCTTTGTCTGTGAAACACAGTTTTGTAGTGGCGACCCCATCATAAAAACCCCCACGGTGTGCTGCAAACTCTGTGTCTATGTGCACGAGCACATGAATGCCTACATGTGCGCGTTCCCACGTGTCTATGTGAGTGCTTGTGAGTGACTGTGTGCGCATACCTGTGTGTATGTGTGTGCACATGAGTGAGTGTGCGTGTGCATGTGTGTGCGTGACAGTTAAAACACTGTGGGTGTAGGTGACTCCCTAGGTCATAAAACCCATCTCCCTTCCAGACCAGTTATCCAGTTACAAATGTTGAGACCCCCACCCAAACATCCTCTGGGGAATTTCCACTCAGCATTAACGCCTCTCTGTTTTACTTTCACAGTTCAAGTGGGGGAGGGGTCTCCTACAATCTACTCCTAAGTTCACGACACAGTGAGGCCTTTATTATATTAAGGGCAGTGTCTCTACAATAATTCTACATTCTATGTTAACACATTTCTAAACTCTAAAATCAGCTAAACACTCCTACAAAGGTCAGATAAGCTGCCGGTGTAAGATGAAGCTGAAAGAAACGCACATTTACCTGGACAGGTGAGTGACATCAGAGCCCCGACTGCATGAAACTTTCTGAGAGCCAGCCCACTTGTTCATGTACGTGTCACCTGTGTATCCTCGGACTGTGACGCCCACCCAGCCCACATCCTGGGCTTTCCACTTATGTCATGTGACCAGTTTACCACCTCCTTTCAATCAAAACCGCCGACACACCAACAAGAGGAGAGGTTAGCAAAATACTCTCCTTCTACTACTATTGTTACCATAGTAACTACATGTAGTGGTGTTTATTACATGGTTATTACCTGTGAAATTGTCTTTCTTTGAATGTGAGCTGCAGCGGACACCAGGACAGGTTCAGTGCTGCTGTTGGAGTACAAAGGTGAAGCAGAGGGTTTTGTACACCGCAGCAGAGGGAGGTTCAGACTGGATGAAGAGGAGGAGTAACGCCTGGTCTAGGAGAACACGACGAAGAGGAGGAAGACACAGGACTACCTGACGAGGAGATTGACTCGGGCGGGGCGGTGCTCGGTGGGCCAGCACGGACTGTGTGCATCATTTAGTTCCAGGATAACGTATCCAGCGTAGTATCACATTAGATTACTGTGTTGAGAGTATCCGGTACTTCAGTACTCGTGTGAGCCTGAAGTCCGAGAACACTGGAGTCCGATTAAGCACATGGATGATAAACTGAAGGTTTGGCAGCTGCTCCTCAGACCCCGCTGTCAACAACAAACACCACCTGCCAACACAAAGGTTTTCTTTGCCACGTCAGTACATGTGGTTGCCTCCACTGACCAGAATTATCAGCAGGACAACGATGGTAGGTTAGCAGGCAAAACCTCCTTGCCTACAAGTCTCTGCCCCCACTGCTGCTAATGGTCTGGGGCTGGATTGTCTGTGGAGTGACCAGAGACTGGTGCTGCAGTCGACTTGTGATTGGTTGGATCGGTTCCCACAGGAACTCACATAAGCTTTGATCTATATTTCACAGCCATCGATCTCAGAGTCTTCTAACAACTGGAACCACAGTGAAGGACCAAGTGTCACAGCCAATGAGGCGCCAGGAGAGGAGCATCAGTGATGGTGGAAGAACTACGTCTGTTCAGCTAAATATACAGGTTAATATCGTCCTGGTAGCAAACAGCAGAAAACAAGAATAATGAAGATTTTTGTTTTTTCATCTAATTAAAGGTTTTTAATGACACCCTAACACGGGTGGGGAACTCCAGGCCTCGAGGGCCGGTGTCCTGCAGGTTTTAGATGTGTCCTTGATCCAACACAGCTGATTTAAATGGATAAATGACCTCCTCAACATGTCTTGAAGTTCTCCAGAGGCCTGGTAATGTGATTCAGGTGTGTTGACCCAGGGTGAGATCTAAAACCTGCAGGACACCGACCCTCGAGGTCTGGAGTTCCCCACCTCTGCTCTAAAGCTGTAAAGTGGTCCAGTTTGATTTTCTAAATTCAGCTGTAATTTCAAACCAAAGTTGTCCTTTTGTTGTTGTCCACTATAGTCCTGTGTGTTTAAAAAATACATTATAAGTAGTTTTTAGGCTCAAAAAGAAATCACACACAAAAAAAAAGTGGAAGGTACTCTTCTTCTTTGGTTTCCAGGAGCTAATACCGCTGTTAGAGGCGGGGCTTGATGTCAGACAGGAAGTCACCTGCTGTCAGGATAATTAAGTCTAATCAGGTTATTGTGTCACAAACAGCTGATCCATCAGAGCGCTGACACTGAGGTCAGCGAGTGCTCTGTACCTGTCTTCATGACCTCAGTCTGTGGCCACGCCCCTCTGCAGGACATGTATAGGAATTTCTTTTATTTATGTATTAATCACATTACTTTATTGTATGATACCTTGGTGCCACTGGATTTTAGCATGTCTCACACTCATGCAGTTAGACAAATGGTGGGGGTGTAGTAAGGAAGTTGGTGGGAGCAGACGACTCCACAGGAAGAATCTTTTGTGTCTTCGAGGACTCTGGGAGGTAGCAAGGGAGTGTGACCCTTAAGGTGTGAAACAGCTGTGCACTGCATTTTGTTCCTGGAGAAGGTATTTAACTGAGGTCAAAGGAGCTTGCAAAGAAAAGCGTCTGGACTTCTTTAAGTTGCTTGAAGACGTTTCACCTCTCATCCGAGAAGCTTCTTCAGTTCTAGGGTCAAATGGTGGAGAGTCCCAGATATAAACCTAGTGGGAGTTTCCCCCCACAGAGGGACAAAAGGACCCCCTGATGATCCTCTAATCGCCTGAGCCAAGGTGGGAAACTGGGCATGGGTCCCAATCAGCCAGAGTTTCGGGTGAGCTCATTGTGAAACCTGGCCCCACCTTATCATGCGAATTCCTGAGGTCAGATGGCCCAGGATGTGAGTGGGCGTTAAGGCGTCTGGGAAGGGATCTCAAAACTGGATTATAGATGGCAGAGAGTTGGTGTCGTAAACCCCGCCTCTGTTCAAAGATGGTCGCTCACAGTGGACATAGATGGCTTCTTTCACTCCTCTCAAACCATCTGTCCTCTCTGTCCAAAAATGTGAACATTGGCATCCTCGAAAGAGTGACCTTTAGATGCAGATGGACTGCTGAGTCTTGTCCTGTGGAGGTGTGGATTATTGACCGCCTTACATATCACCGCCTTTACCCAGGGGATGCCATACCCTGCATTTACGGACTTCCTAAAATCCACAAGGAAGCTGTCCCACTCAGACCCATAGTCAGTAGCATAAACTCAGCCACTTACAACATTGCTAAACACCTTGCTACCATCCTTGCACCTCTCGTGGGGAACACCCCACACCACATCAAGAACTCCACTGACTTCACCGACAAGGTCCAGAAACTTACCCTGGATCCAGATGAAACCATGGTGTCCTTTGATGTAGTCTCTCTCTTCACCTGCATACCCACCACGGAGGCCGTGGAGACTGTCAGAAAACGACTACAAGAAGACAGCTCGTTGGAAGACAGGACCAACTTCACACCCGATCAGATCTGCACACTGTTAGACCTCTGCCTCACCACTACATATTCAAATACAACGAAGGCTTTTACAGACAAAAACATGGCTGTGCCATGGGCTCCCCCGTGTCACCTATTGTAGCCAACCTTTACATGGAGGAAGTGGAAAGGAAGGCTCTTGGCCCTTTCAAAGGAAGAGTACCCAGCCACTGGTACAGATATGTGGACGACACCTGGGTCAAAATCAAGACACAAGAAGTGGAATCCTTCACTGCGCACATTAACGCTGTGGATAAAAACATCAAGTTCACCAGGGAAGACACAAAGGACGACTGTTTGCCTTTCCTGGACTGCGCCGTGCACATTGAAGAGAACGGCAAACTCAACATCGAAGTTTACCGGAAGCCCACACACACGGACCAGTACCTCCTCTTTGACTCCCATCACCCTCTGGAACACAAACTTGGAGTAATTAGGACCCTACACCACCGGGCAGAACATGTTCCCTCTAAGCCTGAAGGAAAAAAGAAGGAACACACACATGTAAAGGAAGCACTCAAAACGTGCGGCTATCCTAAATGGGCGTTCTTAAAGTCAGCAAAGAGGCACAGAAAAGAAGATCAGACACCAGCGAGGGAGGATAAGAAGGACAGACGCAACAACATTGTCATCCCCTATGTAGCCGGTGTATCAGAGAAACTTAGGAGAGTTTTCTCCAAGCATGACATCCCGGTGCATTTCAGACCCAGCAACACGCTCAGACACAAACTGGTTCACCCGAAAGACAAAACGCCAAAACACAAACTTAACAATGTGGTGTTTGCTGTACAGTGCAGCGAGGAATGCTCAGACCTCTACATCGGAGAGACCAAACAGCCACTTCACAAGCGCATGGCACAACACAGAAGAGCCACCTCCACAGGACAAGACTCAGCAGTCCATCTGCATCTAAAGGTCAAAGGTCACTCTTTCGAGCATTTTTGGACAGAGAGGACAGATGGTTTGAAAGAGGAGTGAAAGAAGCATCTATGTCCACTGTGAGCGACCATCTTTGAACAGAGGCGGGGTTTACGACACCAACTCTCTGCCATCTATAATCCAGTTTTGAGATCCCTCCCCAGACGCCTTAACGCCCACTCACATCCTGGGCCATCTGACCTCAGGAATTCGCATGATAAGGTGGGGCCAGGTTTCACAATGAACACACCCGAAACTCTGGCTGATTGTGACCCATGCCCAGTTTCCCACCTTGGCTCAGGCGATTAGAGGATCATCAGGGGGTCCTTTTGTCCCTCTGTGGGGGGAAACTCCCACTAGGTTTATATCTGGACTCTCCACCATTTGACCTTAGAACTGAAGAAGCCTCTCGGATGAGAGGTGAAATGTCTTCAAGCAACTTAAAGAAGTCCAGACGCTTTTCTTTGCAAGCTCCTTTGACTACGATGACCTGGATGACTGAGAACCTTCACAGACGCATTTAACTGAGAGCCATGCTAGGCTCAGAGAGACTCTGCTGACCTGCCCTGCGGTCATGCAGGGACTTCATCAAGCTTGTTTTTTTCTGTTCTTTGTGTTTGATTAAAGAATGTTAGCTACTGCTCACCGCTCGTCTGCAGGCTTTATTTAAACGGAAAACTTCCACAACAGACAACAGCCTGTCTGCTTACTTTATTAATAAAGACTCACAGCTGGAACTGCTTCAGCACAGAGGAGGGCCTAATCCAGCTCAACACTGTCAGAGGTAACTGCGGTGACGCATAGAAGCTCCAAGTTAAGAGTTTCATCAGAGCAGCTTAAATCAGACAGAAAATGAATGGAGTCTGGTTGGAACAGATTACCTTTCAGAGGTTTTTTATTCCTCTCCATTAAGAGTCAATCACCAATCAATAACCAGTCCGTACTGGCTTCTTCATGATCAGTAACTAAACTGATCAGCAGACAGGTGAACCGCTGCTCTGTGGTGTGATGTCACAGCTGTGAGCAACGACATCACTGTGACATCATCACCTGTTGTTGTTGTTGGGGTTCTGGATGAAGTTGATGGAGTAGGCGCCGCTGGCGGCGTCCTGGTTCACCTGGAAGTTGTTGGTGGAGAGTCCGAACGGCCGCAGGACCATGTTACCTAGGTCCTTCAGCTTACCTGTGGGTCAGAGGTCACAGAGATCACAGCTCCATTGTATGTCTAATGTATGGCTTTTATTGTGAAAGGACTCCAGGCCCTGAGCTATCAGGCTGCAGGCTTTTATTGTTTAAGTCGCATCTCTGTAATGTGAACAATCAGAGCCAACAGCTGATCAGAGTTCATGTCTGATCTGTGTGTGCCTTTAAAATCATGTGGATTGATCATGTGATTTCATTTCAGTCTTGTCACCGATTGGCTCCTCTCACCTGTCACAGGTGATGTTATGGCTGAAAAACACTGTCTCCACCTGAACAGGTACCAAGCTGCATGTCGCACCGACAGGTACGTACCAGACAATCATGGATGATTGATTAATGGTGTGTTCAGGTGCAATACGTACTAAGCATCTCCTCCTTCAGCTTCTCGTTCCTCTCCTGGATCTGTAGAGGCAGCCTCTGATAGAGACACACAGGTGGACACAGGGTGGGAGACACAGGTGGAGGGAGAGAGAGAGAGAGGTCAGCTGTGTAAGTCTGTTTTTCATCCCTTTCACGCCTCCTTAGCGCTGACCCCTGACCTCAGAGGGGGCTGAACCTGAATAAGCACAGGAGGCCCTGGTAAACCCTACTGGTCGCTCTGCACGCCACTGTGACACCATCAGACTGGCACAGGAAGCTGCTGTAGTCGCCACGTTAGACGGAGGAGAAGAAGAAGTCAGAACTAGAAGCAAAGTTTGAAGATCTGAGACACTGTCGAGTGTTTGTTTCAACGATTTTTCCACAGACTGCTGCAGCAGCTCTGACCGTGTAGGAAACGAGGAGGCGTTTCTCTTTTACTGGCTGAGGTGTTTTTGCAGGAGGTGGCGCAGAGCCATTGCAGGGGGGGTCGTGGTATGAATGAAAACAAAACAAACAAACAAAACAATGTTTGGACGCAGCGAGCATAATGAACATTGTTTTGATGGGGCTCCCACACAAACACAAAGCAGAGGATGAAGCATCACCAGATATGCTTCCAAACCAGCTTCCTTCCAGGCCAAAGACTAGAACGTGTGATGAAGCATATCTCGCTTTAATACAGATTTTACTTGCTGTCAAATCTTGTTTATTTTGGGTTGTTTTGTTTTGACCCGTTGTTTTCTGTCTGTCACTGACAGTAAACTGCAATGAAGTTTGAAAACAAAATATGTGCGTGTGATAGGAGGATGTGTTTGTGCGGGGGGCCTAGCAAAAAAAGTTTGGGAACCACTGTTTTACTGAGTGAGGAAGCTCTGAGAGTTGTGACTGTCTTTAACAGGGACGGATCAGAGGTCATGCACGGTGATGTAAACATGCCAGACTCAAGTAAAAGTGACCAGGTGCGCCTGCAGCCCCAGCGGATACACTCATCAAATAAACTGTGTTTGAGACGTGTAGCAGCTGCTTCAGTTTAACCAAAAGGCATTTCCAGTGG
The DNA here is from genome assembly GCF_041146795.1 of Maylandia zebra. Lineage (NCBI taxonomy): Eukaryota > Metazoa > Chordata > Actinopteri > Cichliformes > Cichlidae > Maylandia > Maylandia zebra. The sequence continues at coordinate 34,163,672 of NC_135176.1, read as the reverse complement.
AAACTGGCCGACGTATCCCCACCATAACCATGTATAATATCCACAAAACTTAAAAAGCAAAGTCGAACTAAAACGTACTAAAAATGTCCTCTGTACCTCAAGATGGCGCTGGTGTACGTGGCTGCTCGTCTGTCGCTGTCAGTTTTGTTTGGTTTTATATTGCTCCTGTCGTGTGTTACTCAAGAAATCGGGTCATTACTGGTGTACGATCGCCAATCGCTTCTGAACCTCCGAAGTTCTGGACAAAATACAGCTCCATTTTCTAACGGAGGTCAGAATTCATGGTGTCCGCTGCTGTCACATATCCCAACTTGCCTATGCCGTGCTGTCATGCTACCTCCCCGGCGAAGCGTCGGGGTAGGCGCAGTGGTCGGCTGGTCAAACTCAAGATCTCTTTGGTGCACCATCTCACTACCGTCAAAGATTATTTCCTGGAGTTTTTGTGCACCGACGTTTCCTGGACCCCGTGGGTTCCTGCCTCATCCCTGTGGTCTGCCAGGATGATGCGCCGCTCCTCCGTGACCCCTGTCCCCCTCGGCTCAACGTGCGCCGGGCGAACCTCGACAATCTGAGGCCGCTGTGTCGGACTCCCTGTGCCGCTGGGGCTTTTACCTCATCCCCGGCGCCTGTCAGGATTGGGCTGGTAAACGCCAGATCACTCGTGAACAAATCTTTTATTCTGAATGAGTCCGTCATCTCCTGGAAATTGGACTTCATGTGTGTCACGGAGACTTGGCTTAACACTGGTGAGTCCAGTATTTTATCCGAACTTTTACCAGCGGGTTGTTCCTATTTTAACACACCAAGGACATCAGGGAGAGGAGGAGGTACGGCGGTTGTTTTTAAAAAGGATTTTAAATGTAAACAGTGTGTTTTACAGCCCTCGTCTTCCAGTTCTGAGCTCACGTGTTTTGAAGTTCTAACTCTGTGCTCTTTGCTGTTATTTATCGTCCCCCTAAATACAATAAGAATTTCATTAATGACTTTTCAGAATTTCTAGCTGGGATTCTGCCCAACTATGATCATGTTCTTATTGTGGGAGATTTTAATATCCATGTCTGCTGCCCTGACAAACCTCTGGTGAAGGAGTTTTTAAGCCTCATTGACTCTTTTAATCTGGTCCAGTCCGTACCTGGTCCCACACATGAACATGGACACACACTAGACCTGGTCTTGTCACACAGTCTACCTGTGTCTAATGTGGAAGTGACTGACACTGCCTTCTCTGACCATATGGCTGTATCATTTGATGATGTGTTTTCACACACTACAGTTCAAACCAGCGCTCCTGTTCGCCGCTGTCAGATTATTAACCCTTCCACTGCTGCCCAGTTCTCCTCTGCTTTTAACCAGTTGTCTATCCCCGCCAATCATACTCCCTTGGACACAGAGAACCTCAGCTCCTGGTTTCAATCTTCTTGCCTAACCATTCTGGACTCTGTGGCACCATTAAAAACCAGGAAGCCCAAGGCTAAAACCGATCCTTGGTTTAATGACGCCACTCGGGCTGTGAGGAGGGAGTGTCGTAGAGCTGAACGCAGATGGAAGAGGGACAAACTGCAGGTGTCTCTGCAAATCCTAAAGGACTGCTGGCGCCTCTATCAGGATACGGTCAAAGAGGCTAAAAGAAAATACTTCTCTAAGATCATTTCCTCCAACAGTCACAATCCACGTGTTATTTAACTCTACTGACTCAGTCTTAAATGCTCCACAAAGTGGCTGCTTAGAGGCCTCTCATAAACTAATGATTTTATGTGTTTTTCATTGAGAAGGTTGCAACCACGCGGGCACTCATGAGTCCGACCCCTCTGTCTCGATCCCTTGCTCTGCTGTTTTTAACCAGTTTGAGCCTGTGACTCTTTCTTATTTAGAGGATGTGGTCGGCCACCTGAGGCCCTCTGGTTCCCCAAATGATCCTGTCCCACCACAATTTTTTAAGGAGATTTTTCCTAGCATAGGCCAGGCTGTTCTTAGTGTTATAAACAGCAGTTTAATATCTGGTGTAGCCCCTGCTCATTTTAAGCATGCAGTAGTACAACCCTTGCTTAAGAAACCTGCCCTGGACCACACTGTGTTGGCTAACTACAGGCCTCTCTCCAAGTTGTCTTTTATGTCTAAAATCTTAGAGAAAATTGTTTTTTTTAAAGGAGAATGGTGTCCTAGAGGTCTTCCAATCAGGTTTTAAAAACTTTCATAGCACGGAGTCAGCACTCTTAAAGGATTTTAATGATATCTTCCTTACCTGTGACTCTGGTAATCGTGATGTTCTTGTCCTCCTTGACCTAACAGCTGCCTTTGACACTGTAGACCACCGCATTTTACTGACTCGCTTGCACCATCTTGCAGACATTCGTGGTACTGCTTTGAAATGGTTTAGGTCTTATCTTTCTGACAGAACTATTAGTGTTAACTTTTCTCAATTTTAGGGCCTCTACTTTTTTCATTATATTTACAGCCCCTGGGAACCATCCTCAGAAGGCATGGAATATCCTTCCACTGCTATTAAGCCACTTCTAGCATCTCTAGAAGACATTAAATCTTGGATGTCCCTAAACTTTCTAAGATGTAATTCAAGCAAAACTGAGGTGATTCTGTTTGGTCCTAGTGGACCTTGTGAACCCTCCGCTATTGATTTGGGACCCCTGGCAGAGTATTTTAAATCTGTTGTTACTAACCTGGGTTTTAAGATGGACAGTGATTTTAAATTAGACAGTCAAATTAGGGCTATTGTCAAGTCCAGTTTTTATCATTTAAGGCGTTTGGCAAAGAGAAGACCTATTTTATCCAGGCTGCATTTTGAAACAGTAATCCATGCTTTTATTCCATCTCGTTTGGCTTACTGTAATGTGCTGTATTTTGGAGTTAGTCAGCGTCTTCTCTCTCGTCTGCAGCTGGTCCAAAATTCTGCTGCACGACTTTTAACCAGAACTCGTAAAAGAGAGCAAATAACTTCCATCCTGGCTTCACTCCATTGGCTGCCTGTATATCTTAGAGTTCATTTTAAAATTCTCATGTTTGTTTTTAAATGCTTAAACCAGGGCTGCCCAATCCCAGTCCTCGAGAGCTACTATCCTGCAGCTTTTAGATGCATCCCTACTCCAACACAGCTGAATCAAATGGTTTGATTACCTCTTCAGCATGCCATCATGTTTGGCAAAGGCCTGATAACAAGCCATTCATTTGATTCGGGTGTGTGGGAACAAGGATGCATCTAAAAGCTGCAGGACGGTAGCTCTCGAGGACCGGGATTGGGCACCCCTGGCTTAAACGGTCTTTCCCCAACTTACCTCTCTGAGCTTCTTCGTCCTTACCTACCCCCCAGGTCTGCTCCTGGAGGTACCCAGGTCCAAGAGGAAGCTCAGAGGGGGCGGGGCCTTCTCTGCCCCAGCACATTAGAGAGGCCCCCTCACTGTCCACTTTTAATGTAAAACCCGTTTTTACTTCTTGGCTTATGACACAGTCAGACCCTGATTTTATTGATTTAATTCTTATGTGATGATTTTATTGTTTTAAACGTTTTTATATTGTCATCCGATATATATCGTTATATCGAACAGCCCTACGGACTCGCGTACTTGAGAATTGAGAAAGGGCCATTGTACCGGTATTACCGTGAACTGTATAAAATAGCCCAGTCCTAGCAGGGAGGCAGTTTATGTAAGGTGTGGTTACAGGGGGCGGGAGCCTGCAGTACAGGGAAGGCGATGTGACGCCATACATACGTACACATTTCTTTCTAAACACGACTGAATCCACAGAGGAACATCCTCACAAAAACAAGCTGAGTTAGAGAATGACTGATGGTGTCAAACAGATGGTGCAGGTGATTCCAGCTGTTCTCCCTCACAGCAGGTGTTTGATTTCACTTCCTGACAGCGCCCACATCGTCTGAGGCCTGCCCAGAGTCTGTGTGTTCTCCAAGCATCAAACCGGGGACCCTTCACATGTAAGAGTTAAGCTGTTAATCACCACAGGAAGTCTATAAGATCTGCACCAACACGAGCGCTCTTCTTCTACAGAGAAGTAACCTTAGCAGGGCTCTGAGAACACTCTGACCTGGCGCCGTCATGAACACACTACAGCAGTTACCATGGTGACCTGCCTACACGACAGACAAACTGCATCAGCCCACAGACATCCTTAGTTTGAGAACTTTCAGTGAATTTACATTCATCATGATTTCACCTACAGAGTACTCCATCAGCCGGTCATCTCTTTAACGGGTTCACTTCCTGTTTCTAAAACTCCGCTAACTGGCATCACAATTTAAAGACTGATAAATTATACAAATGAAATGGAGATTTCATGTAAACTCCAGCTTCTTTGGCTTTTAGCCCACATTTTAGGTTTTAACATTGAACAGAGCTTGCCTGGTTCTGCTTTGTCCCACAGTCAGTGAACTCACCATGGCCGCCTGCCTGGCAGCAACATTATTTGGGTCTCGTTCCAGAACCTTCTGGTAGTCCTCCAGAGCCTCGTCCAGCTTTTCTGTCTGCTCGTAAAGCTCCGCCCTCCTCAGCAGCGCCCGCAGGTAGTCAGGATCCAGCGCTATTGCTATGGGAACCACAAAGCCAATCAGTCAGTACAATGAATAATTATTACACAGCCGCTGCTACCCAGGAGGGGTGTGATGTCATCGCTCACCTCTGCTGCAGTCTGAGATCGCCTGATCCTTCAGATCCTGACAGAGACACACACTGTAAGCACGCCGCTAACCTGTTAGCACGCAGCTAATGGCATTACTGATAACTGATCATTGCTAACATGCAGTGTTTTGCACGTTTCAAACTTTTGCTCTCATTGGTCGATCAGGAGGAAACGCCCACCTGCTGCAGCACGAACCTGGTGACTCAAGCAAACTGCAGTCGCAACATTAAATGTCCAGCGGCCTAATTTGGGGCTGTGTGATGCCCACGCACAGGGCATCACACAGGAAGTGACACAGGAAGTAGAAAACGTTAGGGGGGTACCCAAGTTTCAGAGGGAAACGAGCGATGTTTACAGCGTGTGGACGCTTCCTCCTGATTGGATGAGGTGTATCTGTGTGCAGAGCCACAAAAGGACTAACCAACACAAAGCTGTGTTAGAGGTGAAGCAGGTACTCATAGAACCAGACTTCTGTCACACCGACGGCTCTACATCCTTCATGTTAGCAACGATACTGGCATAGAGCTAGCGTGTTTATAGCATGTTACCAGGTGCAGCCTTGCGGCGGCTCTGTTGGAGAACAGCACAGCTCGCTCTCTGCTGAAACAGACGGGGCACACAGACAGCGCATCCGTGTAGTTTCGCCCCGCCTCCGCCCAGTCTGTGGGAACAACAAGCAAATGTTACACACAGAGCCCAGAGCAGGTCACCACGGTAACAGATCAACATGTATGACATCACCATTTCTGAAGACGGCTCAGTTTCCTGATGAGCAACAGTAATAAATAATATTGATTGCTCCAGCAGGTCAGACTGAAAGTGATCATGTGATCAAGTCTCTGTCATTCAGCTGCAAACACAGAGCACACACCTGAACACGTGTTCATCCAATCACATTCATTCACCCTAATCTGATTTCACGTCTCCTTCATCAGGCCGTGGGAGAGGAATCTTTCACGTTTCCATGGATACAGGTTAAAGTCTCACAGTGCAGGGGGGCAGTGCTGAGCATGCTCAGACACAAAATCATTCACGGCAATCAAAATTTATTTTCCCGCCACAGATCACCAGATTCTGCTGGTCTGAGTCAGAGGTCGTTCAGGGTCAGAGGTCACACAGACTCTCACCTGTGGTTTAGGCGGCTCTCAGGGTTCGTGTTTGTGTGAGATGAGTCACATGATCCATACTGCCCTTTTTAAATGGGTCAGAAGCAGCCAGCCCCGCCCCTTTCATTTGACCGTGTACGGGAAACCCTGATAGTGTGACCTCTGACCCCTTGCAGTATGCAGGAGCTCCACAGTGCTGATCTCACAGACTCACCTCCCCTCTTAAAGTGGGCGTTTCCCGCCTCCTTCAGACTGATGCTCTGCTGCCGTCGACTCTGAAAAAGAAGAACTCTGATTTACCACCGTGTGCCAACACCTAAATGTCTCTCAATGCAGGTACTGGTCAGCAGGTATTACCTCCTTCTCCTCCTCGGTCAGCTCCTTTTCCACCTCCCTCAGGTAATCATCATCAAACTCTACGGCTGGGCTCACCTCCTCCTTCAGCTCCGTGTCAGAGTCATGCAGGGAGTCTCCATCTTGTTGCTCCTTCACCCCGTCTACCCCCTCCTCCCCCTGCTCCACATCCTCTGTCTCCAGTGGAGCTTTCACCTCCTTCTCGTCCTCCTCTTCCTTCAGTCTGTCTCCCCGCTCCTCTCCCCGGTGTCCTTCTGCTGCCTCCCTCTCTGTGTCTCCTCGTTCAGTCTGTGTGTGTTTAAAATGAACGTCCTGCTGGCTCTCCTCTCCTCCTGCAGTGGGGTCAGGAGGCTCCAGCGTGTCCGGACAGTCATAGAAGTCCTCCTCGTGCTCCTCCTCCTCGGCCCTGCTGTGTCTCTGTATGTCTCCTCCGCTCATTCTGAAACTCTGAGCTAAAATAAAAATTTAACAAACTGATTAGAGGCCTGACCTTTGACGTCACACAGAGCCAGTGTTAGCCAGCTAGCTGCACTGAGCTAACAGCTTCAGTTCCTGCTGAGCCTCACTCTTCTTCTGTGGCGATCAGCTGATCAGCCATTGAAGGATCGGCGCGATTCGCGTCTGCGTCACTTCCTGTTGATCAGCCGGTATCGATCACTGGTCAGGTTTCTGTTTGTTTACTAAGGAGCTACATGCTAACAGCTAAGCTAACGGTCAGCTGGGACTCTACACGCACGTGTCAGTCGTAACTATGTCACGGCTCTGCCTGACGTCATCGAGGTGACAGTCCGTTGCATATCGATAACCACAGAAACGTTAAAATCAGCTGCTTTTCGGTCTCACCTGTAAACACCGGTGAATCTGCGCGACCACGCTCACTGAGGTCATTTCCTATACGAGGAACGCTTCCGTTTCCTATTTAAAGTGTCCTGTAGGTACCGCCCCCTGCCGGAGGAGTAGTTTGGTCTTTTTTATTTTGATATGAACTTTATTTGACTATCCAGAGTTGGGACCAGGAAGCAGAGTTGCAGTCTTACACGCCTCTCTGCAGCTTCTCTCCTCCTGCTACCCCCCAAAAACCCATCTCCATAGAGACTGTGTCAGCTCCCAAACAGACAAAAACAAACTAAAAACCAGCAAAAAACAACTTAAACATAAAAATTCACAAAGAAAGAACAATACAGTATCCACATCTGAACCAAAGAGTAGAACAGTGAAATGTGGATTATTAAATATTAGGTCACAAATGTGTTTAAATCCTGCCTGTTGATTTAAACAGGCAGGAGAAGGTACAGAGGGTCGGAGTAAAAGAGGAGGACACTCTTCATGTCTGTCTCCACGTTGGTTGAGTGTGGAGTAAGTGTATATGAGAGCATGAGGGTGGGAATGGATGTCTGTATCTGTGTGTGCCTGTATGTCTGTGTCTATATGTCAGGTTGGGTATCAGACGCCACCTCTCTGGGGACATCTTAGGCCCTCCAAGGTTTGGAGGTTTATCTCCCCCCACCACCACTTCCCCTGCCAGTGGCGGACTCCCTCAGGTGTCGGTGCGTTGGTGGTTCTTTGTGTCCGGGGATGGGCGTCCAGGTACACACTGGCTCACTCCTTGGCGGCCGCTTATCGGGGCCTGGAGCCTGGGGCTCGCTCGGGCCACTTCGGAGGTGGGGTGCCCTCGGCCTCTCGGCCTGGGGCTCGGTCACTTAGGCACGGCTGGCTGCCGGCGGAGCTCACGGGCGCGTCACTGCAACTCCCCCTGGCTTCTGCTCCGCGGCTGCTGAGTGAGCCCTCATCTGGGACTCTCCTCAGCTCTTTCTGGGACAGTGGCGCGGCTGCCCCTCTGTTGGTCTTCCTTGGTCTCTTGTGTTCTGGGGGCCTCTGGATGTCTGGAGTCTTGATCTCCTCCATACCTGCTTCATGCCCTGGAGGACGGGGCTGTGGCCCCCCCACACCCTCTAGCACATCATCACATGAAGGAACCTTTTAAAAACAAGCGCGTCCATGCTCACAGGTGTACACACGGGTGATCACACCCACAAACTACACCCTTTTTGGCTCCTACCTCAAAGCACACTGTGTGCTGTTGATCTTATGTGCTGCACAATAATGTTTAATATTTAGTATTTACTGTCATATTCCCATATATCATTGTGATGTTGTTTATTCTATTACTCTTGTTCTCTGCTTGCTTTCTTTTTTCTTTCTCAGCAGGTGATCCAGGTGATCGATAGATGTATTTTTTTTTTTCTGCTCGTTCTGTTGGTTTTTGTCTTTTGCCCTTCTCCCCCGTCCCTCTTCTCAGCTGTTTCTCTTTCCCTCTTTCTTTCTCCCCTTCTTTCCCCCAGTCAAGTCTGTCCCGTATTCAGCAAGTGAAAATAAAATAAACAATAAAAGGTGAATCAAATGGACCATTACGGCAAGGCTGGGATGGTCAATTTGGTAAAGTAAATCCGTTGGGCATCTTTCTTTGCCTTTAGACAACAATTCTGATGCAAAGGAGCCAAACGGGACAGGCAAAAAAAAAAAGAAAAAAAAAAGAGGAGGACACTGGGACAGGAGGAGGTGCAGAGGGTCGGAGTAACAGAGGAGGACGCTGGGACAGGAGGAGGTGCAGAGGGTCCTAGTAACAGAGGAGGTGCAGAGGATTTGAGTAACAGAGGAGGACGCTGTGACAGGAGGAGGTGCGGAGGGTCTTAGTAACAGAAACTAAGCATACCAAACCAGTTATTGTCATTCATCACAAGGATTCAATTTGTTGAATTTCATTTATTTTGTTTAGACTGATACAAACAGAGAAGAGATTCTAGAATCACAGATTTGATATTTTCTCTGCATTCAACACATTTCTGTTCTGGTTGTTACTGATAAACATAAAAAGTTGAACGCATCTTTTTGGTCACTGTGTTCTGCTGCCACCTGCTGACAGAGTTGGATATTACGCCATAATGAAAGTTTTAGAATAAAATCTTTATTTCATAGACTTGATTAATCAGATCTTTATTTGAAACAATCAAACTTGATTGATTTCTCTTTGGAAATGTGTTTCCATCTAGTCAGCTGTTAGTGTGTCATGTGACTCTTTTATAATCGGAACACGTGGAAGGTCACAGTGGATCTTTAAAGTGTGATGAAGAGGAGGAACGTCGGGTCTGAGCGACCCAGGAAGCAAAGGCTGAGACTCGAGCATAGACTCCGGGTTTCTGAGGAAGTCCACAGCCTGCGCCAAATGAGGTCACGCCTGTGAGGAACCAATCAGAGAGCAGCGTTCCGTCAAACCTAATGTGAGGCTTATATCTATATTCTGTGTGTGTGTGCGCGTGTCTGTGTGTGAGACACCAACCAATCAGAGTCCAGCTTCCATCATCCAGACACATCAGAGGACCACCAGAGTCGCCCTGAAAACACCACATTTAAACTTACACACTTACAGCTTACAGACCATCAGCACTGAGAGCACAGCCTGAGAGTCACATCCATGTTACAGGTTCATCCTTTACTCAGTACGACATGCAAAAGAATCAGAATCTGAACACTTTATTAATCCCTGAAGAAATGATGTGTTTACAGTCACTCTGAGACGATAAGAGGAACAGGCTGAATTATATAATACAATGTGTTATAGCGTTACAAAATATAAGAAAGAGCTCTAATATATACAAATAAGTCAATTATAAATATCCAGAATATTACTGTGTGACTGACATTTGACTCTAACCTGTAAAACTTTGTTATTTTACTGTGGAGCGTGTGCAGATAGTGAGGTTGTAACTACTGCACTGTGTGCTGTGCATTAGATGGAGGAGTTGTACAGCCACTGGCAGGAATGATTTCCTGTGTTGTTTAGTAGTGTATTATGGGTAATCTCAGTCTCCCACTGAGCGTGCTCCTGTGAGTGGCCAGCATGTCATGGAGTGGGTGGGAGGTCCAGCATTGTCCTTATCTTGGACAATATCCACCTCTTAGACACCACCCTAAGGGAGTCTGGCCCCACAACATTACTAGGTTTGTGATCAGTTTATTGAGCCTGTTGGCATCGGCGACCCCCAACTTGCTGCTCCAGCATGCAACATGCATGCAGAGAGGATAGCACTGGCCCCAACAGACTCATAGAAAATCCTGAGCATTGTCAGACAGATGTTGAAGGACTTCAGAGAGTCTGGCCCTTCCTGTATAGTGCAACGGTGTTTTAAACCCAGTACAGTTTGTTATCTACATGTGCTCTAAGGTATTTATAGTCCTCCACCATAAAAGGGGGTCATATGTTTGCTTGTCCTCCAAAGACTGAACTATACAAACTGAAGTGAATGCTGCAGTACTTCTATATAAAGAACTGCCGTTAGGTTCAGACGCTGCACATGTACCTTCATCTGTCCCTGCAGTCTAAAGAAGAGCTGAGGAGGTGACATGCAGAGTGTGTTGTTCAGATATGAATGGTGTCCTCCTTCGGTGTACAGTAACCTGATGACATAGGGTGGATGTTTAAGGGTTTCTGACTCAGCCCAGCACAGAGTAACCACCATTCGGGTGGATACAGTGGGTGAGAGTGTGTAAACATCTGCATGAGCTGAATAATGAATTTGATATTGTAGGAAAGTTTTTTTTGCATGAGTTTGAACTATCTGAACGGTAAGTACTGGGTAACACCTTCTCCTCTGTCAGTAAGTTTTCGTCAGTGAGCTGAGAGTTATTCAGGGTCTGTTTGGAGGGCTCCGGTTGGTTCTTCCTGATAAAGGCTCTGAGTTCTGATCACTGATTAAATTGATGATGTTTAGTTCAGGACCTCTGAGGGTAAAACCTTCATTCTTTTAGCTGGTTCACCTCAGAGGTTCTTCTCACCTGTCTAACAGCCCTCCACCTTATTCTCTGTCTCCACCTGTCTACTGAGGTGATGAAAACTCTTTTTAAAGTTTTTACAGTTTCTCCTACTCTGCGACACTGAGTTGAATGTTTGTGCTGTTGTTGGAGTCAGAGGATCTAGAACGTTCCTAGTTTTGAATAAGCTGAAGCTTTAGGCCTAAGACTTTAAGCTCTGATCTTTTGGTGCCCAAACGTTAGCATTACCCTGTCTGTGTTATGGTGGATGTTTGGAGTCCAGGTGAGAGGTTACCTGACAGGAGTCGACCCCTCCCTCTTGGTATCCGGCACAGAGCATGCTGGAGGTGATGGTGTACTCGGGTAGCTGCTGTTGACACAGATCCTGATCCACCAGTGGAATCTCGGCTTCCTGGAGAACATTGGGGAGAGAACCTGAGAGAGAGAGATAGGAAGTGAGAGTGACTGCTAACATGGACTCTACAATAAAGATGACTGCAGTGGTGTCATCCAGTGGTTTTCAAAGTGCAACAGCCCCAACATTTTGGGGTTTTTTTGCTTCAGAGAGCGGACATATTTGTACAAGAGGGTAGCGTGTGTTACGGAATAAATATATATTCTTAGTGCTTATTTTCTGTTTATATTGTTTTATAGAGCACAGTATAGAAGAAACGGCACTTTGAGTTATAATGTGTGGTAAAGGTCACAGAGTACTGTGTAAGACAGGAAACTCTGCACGCTTTGTGCAGGCCTGCAGAGTACAGGAAGTGAAACTAGGTAGAGTGCAGAGCAGGAGTTGTTTTGATCGAAACTATGTGTGACTATGTGTGACGTATAACAGAACTATATTATACGCATTTGGCTTGTAATGCTATAGATTTGCTCAGGATTTGGCCTGTGCTCATCCCTTTCCGGAAAGTAATGCTTGAATAAAATAATAATTATTTTTGACCACACTGAGTCGGAGTCTTTCTCTGTCAGTAAAAGAATATCAAAGAACCGAATTTGATAATTGGTGCTGTGAACCTGGATTCTTTTATGGCAGAGAGGACAAATTTGGTCCAAGGTGGGATCGTGAAATGAGGCGAACAGAGGACCGGTCCAAATTTAAAGGTAGGTAATGTAATTAATATTTTAATTAATTAATATTTGTTTTAAAAAAAAGCAAAGTGTGCGTATTGGATGAATTCTAAATTATCTGTTCGCCGAGTTAATGATCTTCACCATTAAATTGGCTCGGTAGTGGTGAAATTAAACTAAATTATAAAATTGTTTCAGTAGATTTCTGGTAAATGTCCATGGTGATTTTGGGGTAATTTGTGACAATAAAAGTAAAGTCTGGGGAAATATCTAATGAAAATTTATTGCTGTTAATGTTGGGGTAAATTTTAAAGTTGATGGGTTGTGTGTAATGTGAATTGTGTTGTGTCAGCCAAGAAAAACAGATTAGAGTAGGGAATTGAGCATTTGTTTCAGGGTTGGTCCCTTTTGGTCAGAAGGCTAGGCCTGGACATCAGTAAACTGGTGGTTAGAGTCCCAGTTAAATTAATTTCAGGACTGGAGTGGGACTCCTAAGAGTGCACACAAGTTCAGGGGTGAGAACCCCCCCCCCCTTGTTTTGGATGCAGGGCAAGGTCCCGCAGCGTCAGGTCATCTCAGTTAGCCACTGCCAAGACTTGGGACTTTGGTTAACGGCCAGTGGTCAGGGACCACTTTCTGTGCATTGTTTGAGTGAAGAGGCCGGGCCTCAGGCGTGACCACCTCAATGTAGAGTGGCGGGTGAAGCGAAGAGAGCCGAGAAAGTAAAGCTTCCGGTCAAGCTGCGGGAAACGCTTTTAAATTAATATAGGACTTAGAAATCTGACAGAAACGGGTTAATTGATCAGCAAGGTGAGACCTGGGCGTATAGGCTTTTAAAGTTGTCGAAATTGTGTAGGAAAACTGGTACCAGGGAAGATGATGTAAAGTGTGTTATGGAAATGGAAATAATGTATCTTGGCATTTGGTGTCTTTATAAACGTGTGAATATATGAGGGAAGTGTAAAATTGTTCTTTGGATGAATGGTCAGAAGTGCATGTTGTTTTGAAAGTGTGATAGAAAAGGGTGTGGCGTGTGTGTGAGAAGATTTGTTAAATGAGTTGAGTGAAGTGTGCTAAAATGCTGCTGAAAGGATTGTGTGAATTGTGCTGCAGAGCTGCGCTAAGAGAATGTTGACGTGTGTTGACAAACTGTTAATTGTGCTGAAGATTTGTGCTAAAGGAATTCTGCTAATTATGCTGAGGACTTTGATGCGAAGGATTTCTCTTGGTTAATGCTTGCAAATGTAAAGAGCTTAGTATATATATGTGTGAAGCTGTTCAGCTTGCGTGTGTGGCTGAGGGTGCATTCTTTTTATATAAAAATGAGTAGAATTACAGAGGGTACAGTATATAGAGTGTGAACATAAAACAAGAGTTCGATTAGGCTGTAGAAATTGATGAAAATGCAGTGAAGTGTGTGTGTGTCTGTAAGAAGCACAGAAGCACTGGGAGAGTGTGTGTGTCTGTGACAGGAAGTGAAATGTTTGTAGGCAGTGTGCAGGAAATTGCCTGATGTGTGTGCAACGTGAGAGAGAGAAAGATGTCTTAAAATCTAGATAGAAGAATTAGAGAAATGAAAGGAAATTATATTAAATAAATGTCTTAGTGTGTTAATACAGGTGCCCATGGACTTGGCTCAGCCTCGTGGAACAGTACAGCGGCCAGAACAAAATCATAGTTTAACTTAATTGGGACGACAAACAGTCCAGGCTTTGGCTGAAATTTCACAGCTTCACCGCTCATCCTGTCCTTATCCTGAGAAGAAGCTTAAAGGATGGTCAATCTCTTCCTGAAGACAGACAGAGCAACACCGTGAACTTGAAGAATTAACAGCAGGCAACAAACAGACAGCAGGACTGACCTAAAACACTGAAGGGTCCAGCAGAAAGTAATGCTTGAATAAAATAATAATTATTTTTGACCACACTGAGTCGGAGTCTTTCTCTGTCAGTAAAAGAATATCAAAGAACCGAATTTGATATGTGCTAACTTATCAGCTGCTAACTTAGTTATAAGACTGTAGGTGAGCATGATATCACTTGCTCAGCAGCAACATCCATTGCTTCAGTCTTAGCTGCTGCAGGTTAAACCACTCCAGCTCCTTTTTGCTTGTGTTAATGCTAGCACCATTTTGCTGTATCAACCTGCCTTTACCATACTATAAGACTATTCCTTATTCAATTCAATTCAATTTTATTTATATAGCGCCAAATCACAACAAAAGTCGCCTCAAGGCGCTTCATAGGTACAGACCCAACAATCATATGACCGCCTATGAGCAGCACTTTGGCGACAGTGGGAAGGAAAAACTCCCTTTTAACAGGAAGAAACCTCCAGCAGAACCAGGCTCAGGGAAGGGCGGGGCCATCTGCTGTGATTGGTTGGGGTGAGAGAAGGAAGACAGGATAAAGACATGCTGTGGAAGAGAGACAGAGGTTAATAACAGATATGATTCAATGCAGAGAGGTCTGTTAACACATAGTGAGTGAGAAAGGTGACTGGAAAGGAAAAACTCTATCTCCTATAATAACACTTAGTTCACAGGTGACCCCTTTCACTCCGCCCACCACCTGTTTGACCTGCTGGTTGGTGCCTCAGGTCAATCAGCGCATGTCCCTCCAGACTCACTAACAGCTTCTTCCCCTGAGCCATTTGGACTGTTAACAAACACTATTCCCCACACCTTCTCCTGCCCACCTGCCCACCAATCTGAGCCATGGTCTGAGTAACTCTCATCACTCAGGCCACTAAGTGGTTAGGGCAAGTCCTTTTGCACTACTTTCAAGCACTTTGCAACTTGTTCTGTATTTTGTACCTTTCAATTGTTTTTCTTCTTTTTTTTAGGAAATATATTTCTCTTGATTGTTCCCTAATCCTGATTGGATCTATTTTGAATTGTCGGAATTACATCTTGTTATAATAACCAGTACAGTTCTGTTTCATTCATTCCTATTAAATATTATCTGTAGGGAGAATATTGGAGAATATGTAATTCAAAATACTATCTTCCAAGCAGAGACAGAATTTACAATTAACCTGAATAAAGCGTTTGTTTAGAGTTTGTGCTGCAGATGTGGAAGCATTGTACATCCCAATCCAGTATCATAACAAAACTACATTATTTTAGCAAAGAATTATAAGAATTATAATGTTACTGAATTTACGTTTACCCTTAGCCAGCAGTTTTAAATTTCCCTCAATGTCGCCTGCTCTGGCCCCTGGAGGACGATTGACTATGGTTGCCGGTGTCTCTAGCTTCACATGTCTGAGAACAGAATGACCAATTACCAGAGTCAGTACGCTACCTTCGGCTGCATCAGCTACAGGGGCTAGCTACGGGTGAATGAAGGGTGCGAAGCCGAGTCTCCAATTCAGTAATCCTGGCCTCCAGAGTTGCAAATATGCTACATTTGTTACAGGTATCATTACTGCCAAAGGAGGCCGAGGTGTAACTGACACAATGAGCAGGAAAGTGCAGGAGGGACAGGTGAAGAGGCCATGCTGCTAGCGAGTCGGCTACGAGCTAAGCTAAGATAGAGAATCAGTAAAGACACAGTGAGTGAATACTTTGGCTATAAATTAGGGAGTGAGTACACAGAGAGTGTGCTTCGGATGAAGCACGTGAAGATTATACTATGAAATAATTTATCTATAAGTTTTTAATTAAATTGCTACACAGACAAGCTACACAAAAACACCACTGTGTGTTGGAACCAATGACTGTATAAAACCAATGACTTTTATACAGTCACTGGTTGGAACAGAAACAGGAAGTGATACTCTACCGCAGAGAGCGAGAAACCAAGTAACAGCGCCACCCAAAAAGGTAATCATAATAATAAGCCTTAATTTAATTTAAATACGCAAGTTATAAAAGCATCCTCCCCCTGTACAGGTGTTATGAAGAAGTTCATTGGTAATGAACTTTATGATAGAGAACAGGTGGACCTGTACAGGACGAGACTGTGGAGGTCAAAGGTTGTGCAACCTGGTGCTTGGTTACCGTCAGTGTTTCGGCCCCAGCCAGCGATGAAACATTTTCTTCCTGCTGTGAAATTCTGACCTTCAGGTGGTAAACACACTGGCTGGACCCACTCTGAAACACACACGCACATTTATCAGCGCCCTGCAGCCTGCCTCCACCCATACCTGTGTTTTTGTGCCGTTACTGACGGGTGAAGTTGATTGGCTGCTGTAGATGCATCATGGCGATGTCGGCCTGTTTGGTCCGTCTGTTGTACTGCTCATTGAAGATGATGCGATCGACTTGTCGGGTCTGAACAGCCTCTGAGGTTTGATCATTCTGAGCGTGAAGACCGAGAACCGCCGACCATGATTGGAGGTCAACGTTCTTCCTGCAGAGACAGACGTGCACCTATGTCTTCATGTCCAACATCAACATTAACACTTGTTAGCGCCCCATGCAGGCAGCAGCTGTGAGCCTCTCACCCATAAACGCAGTGAGCCGCAGTCAGCAGCCAGTCACTGCCAATCACTGAGGCTCCACAGGCATGACGTCCCTTCCACTGAAGAGACACTATCCACGGCCATGCACCCTCCTCAGCATTAACCCCGCCCACCACTCGGCCAGCACCTGACAGTTAGAACAATGTGACTACAGTCAGGCTGAAACACGATCAGGATCATGGGTTCAAGTCATTCATACTCTCACCTTCATCACCAGGTGTCCTGTGCTCTGATTGGTCTGCCTCCCTTGAGACATTTGTGACCTGACGGACTCCACACGCTGAAACACGTTTCATTTCATACATAAACATAAATTCACTGAGCCTGAAACATGTCTGCATTTCTGAGAGTACTCACGCTGGTTATTACAGGCCAGTGACATCACTTCCTCTCTGTGGCAAGTTTCACTGTAACACAACAAGCATTAACATCCACAAAGAAGGTCATGAAAAAGACCTGACCCAAGAGCATGTTTTGTGAGGTCAAAGGTTAGGGAAAAGTGGCAGAGTCCTGTACATCATATTTCTTGAAAAAGTTGTCGCCCCCCCAGCTTCAGTTACACCTCAATGACCATAATCTCTATGAACAATTTCAGTCTGGTTTCCACCCCAATCATAGCACAGAAACTGCTTTGTTAAGGATTACCTATGACCTTCTGATGGCAGCTGATTCTGATCTCCTATCCATCCTCATTTTTCCTGGTCTTAGTGCGGCGTTTGATACCATTTCTCACAATATCCTGCTGAACCGGTTAGCATCCATTAGCATTAGTCATACCCCCCTTGCCTGGTTTGCCTCATATCTCTCAGACCGCACTCAGTTTATCCAATTGAAATTACACTCTTCATGTCTCTGTCCTGTCTCTGCTGGTGTGCCACAGGGTTCAGTATTAGGGCCTCTTTTATTCATCATCTACATGCTCCCTCTTGGTCATATATTCCAAAAATATAATATCAATTTTCATTGTTATGCTGATGACACCCAGATCTACATTTCTTCTAAACCCGATTCATCCCTCCCACCTACCTCCCTCTCAAACTGTCTTATTGAGATTAGATCATTGTTCTCCTCCCATTTTCCTAAACCCAACAGTAATAAAACAGGTTTTACTTGTTGGCACAGCCTCTATCTTAACCAAATCCCACAGTTTTTCCATTAACACTGAAAATACTTCCACTTACATAATATTAACTGACTCCGTCCCTTCCTTCCTCCCCATACTGCTGCCATCCTCGTCCATAGTCTTAGTACTTCCTGGACTGATTACTGTTGTTCCCTCTTATTTGGTCTCCCTAATAAATCCCTTCATAAACTTCAACTTCTTCAAAATTGTGCAGCTCAGGTCTATTACCCCAATTCTTCAGCAGCTTCACTGGTTATCCATAGAAGCCAGGATAAACTTTAAAATCTTACTTCTCACATACATTTAGGAAAACTCACCTAAATGTTCATCTCCTCTACCTAAAGGACCTTTTAGCTTCTTTTAATAATGCTATCAGAGATGCGAGGGCTGCCTATTTCTTACATTTGGTTACAAAGAGCAGAGGTAATCCTAAGGTGCTTTTTAACACCATTAGTGACATTGTTACTCCTGCTCTACCTGTGGCTCCTATTTCATCTAATGAAGACTGAACATTTTCTTTATTTTCTGCTTGCAAAGATTAATAACATAGGAATAACTTCTTGTCATTCAGCACCTGTTATCTCAATCTCCACCCCATCTTGGCCCGTCATCTTGGATACTTTCTCTCCTGTTTCACTACCTGAGCTGGTAAAACTAGTGAATTCAGTGGAAGCATCCTCTTGTCCTCTTGACACTGTACCTGCATCATTATTCAAAAATGTCTTCTGGTTATTGGTCCATCTGTGCTCACTCTAATCAACTCTTTACTGGCGTCTGGTATAGTTCCAGTTTATTTTAAAAAAATGCTGCTATTCTCCTGCTTTAAAAAAGACCTCAGCTAGACCCCTCTGTTTGGAGCAGCTACAGACCAATCTCCAAAGTACCGTTAATCACTAAGCTTCTAGAAAAGGTTGTGGCTAAGAAACTTATAGCGGCTCTGGACAAACATAGCATTTTTGATAAGTTTCAGTCCGGCTTTCCATGAGCTCACTCCACAGAAACAGCTCTTCTTTGGGTCTGTAGTGACATTTTGATGAGTAATGATGCAGGAAAATACTTGGTCCTCCTAATGTTGGACCTCACATCGGCTTTTGACAATGTTGACCATCACATTCTCCTCGAAAGGCTTAAACACTGGGTTGGTGTATAGGGTACTGCCTTGGAGTGGTTCTCCTCATATCTACGTGACCGATCTTTTTCTGTGGTGGTCTCCGGTTTTAGGTCATCCTCTACCTCCCTTACTTATGGTGTCCCTCAGGGTTCGGTTTTGAGGCCTTTATTGTTTTTAATATATCTTCTCCCCCTCCAGCACATAATGGGCTCTTTTGAGGACATGTCTTATCACTGTTATGCTGATGATATTCAGTTGTACATCTCTTTTAAGCCCCAGGATTTATCTAAGCTTCAGCTTCTGAATGATTGCTTAGATTCCATCAAACGTTGGATGGCTGCAAATTTCCTCCAATTCACTGAGGGGAAAACTGAAGTCCTCATATGCGCTCCGGACAGATTTTTATCCCAGATAGTGAAAGCCCTTGGTCCTCTCTCAGTGTATGTTAAATCCTCTATCAGGAATTTAGGTGTCACTTTTGACTCGACTCTCACATTGGATGGGCATGTGAAATCTCTGGTTTGTTTTTATCACTTAAGAAATGTGGCTAAGTTAAGCCCTATTTTAACTTGCCCTGAACTGGAGATAGCTATACATGCATTTATTTCCTCATGCTTGGATTATTGTAACTCTTTGTTAATGTGTCTAAGCAAAGGTTCTCTGGATCGTCTGCAGGTTGTGCAAAACGCTGCAGCTAGGCTCCTGACAAAATCCTCCAAGTATTCACATGTGACACCATTGCTATTTCAGCTACACTGGCTTCCTGTTAAATTTAGAGTACATTTTAAGATCCTGGTCTTGACATTTAGAGCCTTGCATGGACTGGCACCAGCCTACATCTCTGATCTGCTACAGCCCGATGTCCCTAGCAGGTCCCTGAGGTCATCTGATCAGGGCTTACTTGCTATAAAACAGACTAAGATGAGAACTAAGGGTGATATGGCTGATTGTGACCCACACCCATTTTCACACCTTGGCTCTCATCAGGGGGTCCTTTTGTCCCTCTGTGGGGGGGAAACTCCCACTAGGTTTAAATCTGGGACTCTCGACTATTTGACCTTAGAACTGAAGAAGCTTCTCGGATGAGAGGTGAAACGTCTTCAAGCAACTCAAAGAAGTCCAGACGCTTTTCTTTCCAAGCTCCTTAGACTACGATGACCTGGATGACTGAGAACCTTCACAG
Organism: Maylandia zebra; assembly: GCF_041146795.1. Taxonomy (NCBI): domain Eukaryota; kingdom Metazoa; phylum Chordata; class Actinopteri; order Cichliformes; family Cichlidae; genus Maylandia; species Maylandia zebra. Next base: position 34,143,792 of record NC_135176.1, on the reverse strand, counting down.
ACATATGGGTGATAGAGCTTCTGCCACTGTGGCCTCAAGACTCTGGAACTTTCTCCCTCATACATTAATAACTGTGGACTCTGTAGTTTTTTTTAAAAAACAACTAAAAACTCACCTTTTTAACAGTTTTTGGTTAAATTTCTGCCTGCTTTATATTGAGTGTTTTACCTTTTGATATATTTGTTATCTTATGTGCAACACTTTGTGATTCTGTCTAGAAAGGTGCTATATAAATAAAAATTTATTTATTTATTATTTATTTATTATTTATAAGTGTATCCAAAGCTTGTCCTTCCTATCTGTGTGATCTGCTTCATATCACCACTGTTTCCCGCCCTCTCAGATCCTCACCTCCTATTCATCTTGTGGTTCCTGCTGCTTGTCTTACCACGATGGGGAACAGAGCCTTCGGTTCAGCTCCCCAGCTCTAGAACTCTCTTCCACCAGCCTCAAGAAATGCAGACTCTCTTCCCTTATCTACAGCTCAAAACACATGTGTTCAAGCCTGCTTATTCGCTTTAGTGCTGATTTTGTCTGTTGTCAAGCAATTTTAACTTATTTTATGTATTTTAATAACTATTTTCCTTTTTAGTTTTTCTTTTGTAAGGTAACCTTGGGTTTCTGAAAGGCGCCCTAGTTCTGGTTTGGTTCTGGTACCTGATGTTGGTTTTCAGTGTCCCATCATTGCTGATTGTGATGAGAGCAAACGGCGAGTCTTGTGGCCGAGCCGGCAGGAACGAGGCCTTCCCGGACCTGCAACAAATACCAGATCTGAGTCTACGGGCCTCTTCAACATTTCCTGTTTCTGTTGGAACCTACAGTCCAGCTGGAACAATCAGGCTCACCTGACAGACAGATGTAAGAAAAAATTAGCTGTTCTTCAAAGTTTCCAGGATTTCTGTATTTAAAAATCAAACTGTTTAACACTCAAACAGTTTGACTAAAGTCCTCAAGTTTCCAGAGAGAAGTAGTTACCTGTATCCGAGGTACTGACAGGTGAAGTTAGACAGTTGAGAGCTCCAGGTGTCAGTGCACACCGTGAACAGAGAAGAGACAATTTGAACCTGAAGCCGACTGGAACCATTTACCTGCAACATAACTGATAGACAAATTTCTTAAAACCTGAAGCAGAACAGGTGCTGTGGACAAACTGGGGTCACGTGACTAATTTAAGATGTTAGAGAACTTCCTTGTCACTGTCTTTAGTGAACATCTGCTCGATGAGCTCATCCACCAACACCCACCAACACCAACCCACAAACACAAAAAACTCCTACCGACATTAAATTATATAAAATATTTACAGATGATTAGATTCTGTTTTGATTCACACACTTTGGGGGCAGCATGAAATCAAAATGACCTGATACTGTGTATTTATTATCAGTATTGATTATGAGTGACTTACCACATTTGGCTTCATCAGAGCTGTCGGGACAGTCGACCACACCATCGCACTGATTGTTACCATGGATGCAACTTCCTGTCTGACACTGGAACTGACCATCAGCACACGGAGCTGTTCAAACGTCACATGAGCTGTCAGTAATCAATCAGTACATCTTTTGTCATGTTTACGTACCGGCAGGCAAGGAGAGAAGGACCCAAAATGCAGGTTTCAGTGAGGCGAAGTAGAACTCAAAATAACCGCTTTATTAGCAGGTAAACAGCGGACCAACTAAACTGGGAAAATACAAACTAACAGGCAGATACACACGGACGGAAAACAGAGTACAGAATGAAGGTGAGTAGACATTAACGATGCGACAGAGAACAAAGGTAACACAGGGCTAATATACATACGGCAGTAATCAAGGGATGAGGCAGAGGAGGGGAACACACCTGGGAGAAATCACAGCTGACGAGACAGGGGAATAGTAAACTGAGCACACTCACATAAGACACAGACCTTCACAATAAAACAGGAAACTCAGACACAGGGAACCAGACAAGACGCTGAACTGAACAGACAGATTCGCAAACAGATGGGGTGACGCCATAGACAGAGATACAGACGCAGACTTAGAGGCAGACCAAAGAGAACTCAAACAATAATAATCATCATAATAATAAACTAGAAAATGATAATAATAAACTTAAAGCGCTGGGTCACCGACCCAGGACCATGACATCTTTGCTGTCTCTTCACGTGTGATGAGCTCACCTGGTGACCCCAGGTTGACCCCAGAGGTGAAGTTGGCTCTGAATCCTTTCCCAGAAACTGAACTGTCTGTATAGAACCACACTGTAACTTGATTGGCTGTTGAGAAGAAGTCATGGGTGGGGCCATTTCCTGTGAGGACAGCTGGGTAAGACAAAAAGAGAGAAGTTATCACTTGGGTCAGCGTAAAATTCACTTGGACGTCTTCTGGTGAGGATAAAGCTGCAGAGGATTGTGGGTAAACACAACCTCACCCAGTAAGGTGGAGTTAGGCCCCGCCCCATCCCGGACTTCCACCATATCACTGGATGCTTCAATGTCAAAGTCCAGGAAGTGGAGCTGAATATTGTGACCTTCCCCAGCATGCAGAGTCCACAGACCTGCAACAGAACAGCATTATGAGTAATTACAACCTGCTGCCAGGTAAAAACGTCACACGTTCTCAAGTGAAACCAGTGATCATGTGTAAATACAGGTAGGCTAAAAGCAGACAGGTTTACTCACACTCTGCCCCATTCCCATAGGATTCTGGGTAGTTTGGTGTGTTGAATGTAGAGTTTGGCTCCCAGAGGTCAAACGGGCCTCCACAGTCAGCTGGACCGATCAGAGAACAGAGGTAGCAGAGTATCAGCATCACAGGTGTGTCATTTGATTGTTGGTTTTTTCTCTGTGTGTATTACTATAGGGTCTACCTTACAATATAAAGCGCCTTGAGGTGACTGTTATGATTTTGTGCTGTATAAATAAAATTGAATTGAATTGACTGGTACAAAGGACAATTGCTGACATCATTAAATTATCAGACAAAAGATTCAGTTTACCTGCTATATCTTATCTGTATGGAAGTATGGTTATTTCTCACCTAGTCTGTGGTGGGGGTTCTCAGCTGGTATGCGGGTGGGGTTTGTTTCTCACTGCAAGCTCTGCATGCAGCGCTGCGGGGGCTTTTTGTTTTCCTCTGCTGGGATAACTTGTTTGGACACACCTTCTCATTTAATAGTTTTTCTTTATTTTCATGACTGTCTACATTGTAGATTCTCACTGAAGGCATTAAAACTATGAATGAACACATATGGAATTATGTAGTAAACAAAAGTATGAAGTAACTCCAAACATGTTTTATGTTTTAGATTCCTCCAAATAGCCACCCTTTGCTTTGATTACTGCTTTGCACACTCTTTGGCATTATCTCAAGGAACTTGAGGTGACTGTATATCAAAAAAAAATTCTGGTACTCTACCAGAGGCCTGAGAGCTTCAGGGTCCTGCAGTATCTTACCTGTTCCTAGGACAGAGATCTCTGATGTTGTTTCTGGGATCTGTTGGAGCCACTCGCCCAGTTTGGGGATCACTGAATGGTCTGATAACCACTGGGACCACTGTTACCTTCACCCTCCACATCTTCTCGAGCTCTTCTCTGAGCCCTTGGTACTTCTCCAGCTTCTGGTGTTCCTTTTTCGTGACGTTGCTAAAATTTGGTATAGCTACATCTATCACTTGGGATGTCTTCCTCTGCATGTCTACCACCACTATGTCCGGTTGGTTAGCCATCACCATTTTGTCCGCCTGTATCTGGAAGTCCCACAGGATCTTAGCTCGGTCATTCTCCACCACCCTTGGGGGCGTCTTCTGGACCTCCAGACCATATTCGGCATAGATGTTCCTGTACACTATGCCGGCCACTTGGTTATGGCGTTCCATGTATGCCCCGCCTGCTAGCATCTTACACCCTGCTGTTATGTGCTGGATTGCCTCAGGGGCATCTTTACACAGCCTGCACCTGGGGTTTTGCCTGGTGTGATAGACCCCAGCCTCTATGGATCTTGTGCTCAGAGCTTGTTCTTGTGCTGCCATGATTGGTGCCTCTGTGCTGTCTTTCAGTCCGACTTTGTCCAGTCACTTTTAGAATTTCTGGATATCAGCCACCTCCTCTATCTGCTGGTGGTACATACTATGCAGGGGCCTGTCCTTCCATGAAGGCGCCTCCTCATCCTCCTCAGTCTTGGGTTTCTACAGCCTGAGGTATTCACTGAGCACGGCTGGGGCCATCTTACTGATGTATTTGTGGATGTTTGTTGTCTCATCCTGGACCGTGGTGCTGACACTCACCAGTCCCGGCCTCCTTCCTTCCGCTTAGCGTACAGCCTCGGGGTGCTGAACTTGGGGTGAAACCCTCCATGCATGGTAAGGAGCTTTCTTGTCTTGATGTCAGTGGCTTCTATCTCCTCCTTTGGCCAACTTATTATCTCAGCAGGGTACCTGATCACGGGCAGGGCGTAGGTGTGCTGACTTCTTAGGACTTGCCTGACCCTCTGCATGTGCCTGTTCATCTTAGCCGCTATGACACGAGCTTCCACGTGGTACTGAGGCAGGTTATTGGTCGGTAGTTGGAGGGGACCGATCCCTTCTTGGGGTCCTTGAGGATCAGGACTGTCTGGCCTTTGGTTAGCCATTCTGGGTGTCTCTTGTCAACTAGCAGCTGGTTCATTTGTGCTGCCAGGTGCTCGTGGAGTGCAGTCAGCTTCTTTAGCCAGTAGGCGCGAACCATGTCTGGCCCTGGTGCTGTCCAACTCTTCATACTGGAGACCCTTTCTTGGATATCTGCCACTGTGATGGTTACTGGACCCTGTTCAGGGAGATCGCTGTGGTCTGCCCTCAGATCCACTAGCCACGGAGCATTGCTGTTATGGGTTACGTCCTTCTTCCATGTGCTCTTCCAGTATTGTTCCGTCTCCAGCATGGTGGTGCTGTTCTCATATTGTTCCCCTGCAAATGAGAGTACACCTTGGCTGGTTCTGTGGAGAACAGCTGGTTTATTCTCCTGCCTTCGATCTCTCTGGTGTACCTCTTCAAGTGGGTGGCCAAGGCTGTGAGTCATTGCTTGGCAGTTTCCAAGGCCTCAGGTATGGACAGCTTGCTGTACTTCTTAGGCACCTTCTTCATCGCACTTTTCTGCAGCTCCGATAGTTGGCTAACCTCCCTCTGTGCTACCTTGATCTTAGCCTCTAGCCTCCTTCTCCATGCTGCCCCATGTGGCTGTTCAACTTATATCCAAGCATCTCATTGATCACTGTTGCCGTGGTGTAGATCAGCTTGTTAGTGTTGATAATCGTGGCTGTAGGTATCATCCGTAGTGCTGCATTAACATCATCTAGCAGACCTTCTGAGGGCACTTCATGTAGTCTTGGTAACTGGCTATGGGGGGGCCGTGGTTTCAAGCTTGGCCATGATCTTTCAGGTCAGTTCCTCTCACACTCAACGATCCTTCTTTTGTCGCAATTGGGGCTTAGTACCCAATCTCGGGTGGGGGTGATGATATCTCCCCCCTGACCTGGCATCCTGACTCCTCCTTGCCGTAGCATTTGTGTTGTACCTCGTCAATCTCTAGCTGTGAGAGCAGTCCCTTCTTTCGAATGTTGGAACACCAAGCTAATAGTCTATCTATCTATCATCCATAACTATAGATAGATAAATACACACGCCATTAAACGATTTAACTCCCTGCTGCAGGTGCGGGGGAGGGGAAACAGGAGGACAGAGGGGGGCGGGACCAACTAAGCTGCAGTGTTTTTTGACTTACAATAGTTGAAATGTGCAACAAACTTTGGCTGTCTGCATCTCATCAATGAGTATATTTCACTAGTATTCTGATTTATTCTTATTATATATTCTGTATTTATATATGTGTGTGTGTGTGTATATATGCTATAGTTTTATGCTAATGTTCGTACTCTCTCATTCCCCTTTATTTGATATTCTAACTCTGCAACTTCTGTCGGTGTTCTGCTAATCTAATCTAATCTGATCTAATTTGATCTAATCTGATCTAATCTACTTGGTATGGGGAGGGGGGGATTTTTTTCTCACCTGGTATGGGGGATGTGGTTGTTGGAGGTGGTACATTGGTGGGTTCAGGGGGGGCGGGCCCACAGGCATCAGAGGTCAGTGTGATGTCATCCAGAGCAATGTCATTCAACATCCCTCCTTTCTTCAGAGCTTCAAACGCCACCTTCAGAGGTCAGAGGTCATGCCAATGAATCACTTATTGATCACCTGACTGATCTGTGGACTTCCTGTGTGATTTCACTGACCATAGCCTCTGATGTCAGGTTAAGGGTCACCTGGCCATAGTTCCAGGTGTCGCCATAGTCACCATCTTTCTGGAATATGGTAACATCAGATTCCATCAGCAGCCGGACTCTGAGCTGGTGAACATCCTGTCCAAACATGTGGTACCTGCCCACAGAGTTATTCACCATAATCAGATCACATCTGTACGCTGATTGTGCAGTTTAATTCAGAGCAGCTTAAAATACCATGTAAGGCTGCCACTAAATTAACAGATTGCTTGGACAGGTTGAACACTTAGAAATGTAAAAATACATAAAAATGTTATGTAGAACTGTGAGGATCACTCTTCAAACCTTTGATCTGATTTAAATAAACACAAGGTAATTAGGAAGATAGAACCTAGCTGGGGAAAACAGGTGAACTAAATCAGACTAATGAGATAGGGGAAGGAAAGCAGAACACAATGCACACTGGACAAGAGACTATCAAAATAAGACAGGAAGTAATGAACACAGTGACCCAGGCCTAGAGACACAAACTTGACCAGAGACAGAAGCCAAAAACACAGAGACAAGACTGAGGGTACGGAATAGGAATACAAAGGACCATGACAATGCCAGCCCACTCAGCTGAACCCACTCACCTGATACCCTATTATTAGCAATCAAGAGGCGCTCTATCTTCAACCGGGTCAAGTTGAACTACAAACACCACCAAGTGTGGTTCAATTTCTTACTCTTAAAACCCCCAAATTACTATCCAAAATATACAGAATGCTTTCTAAAACAGATGAATCAATATCACTTCCTATTGCAAAATGGGAAGCGGATTTATCAGTTAACTTAGACCTAAACTTCTGGTCTCAGATTTGCCTAAAAACCTTTCATCTAATTAGAAATCCCAGTCTTCAATTAATTCAATAAAAAATACTACATAGAGTGCACTATACAGGTTATCGGATGCTCAAGATGGGTTATACGTCTACCAACAACTGCTCACACTGCCAAACCAATACACCGGACAATTATATCCACGCTCTTTGGTTCTGTCCACCAGTTCAGAAGTTTTGGCGCGAGATATGTGAAGACTTATCAAGAACACACATGCATCAACACTACAATGTCAAGAGAAAATCCACGGGCGTTCAAAATAACATAGGCTCTGACTCAGTTTATCGCTCTGGATGATCAGCCACTGTCAGTCGTGGAAAACATAGGATTTTGCCGTCTTCTCAGCATACTCGAGACGCAATATGAGATTCCCAGCCACCCATACATCACGGGCATAATGGTGCCAACACAGTTTTGAAAAGGTAAAAAAAACACATGCATAATCTCATGCATCAGGTTTCAGCCTTAAGTTTCACTACAGACATTTGGACAAGCAGTGTGCGCTCGATGTCACGCCTCAGTTTAACGGCGCAGTGGATTGATGAGGAGTTTGTTCGTCATCAAGTCACACTACATGCAAAGTCGTTCAGGGGCTCGCACACTAGCTAAACCATCGCAGCTGCTTTTCAATAGCATGCCCCAGATGTGGGATATACTGAAGACGTCCATCCACATAGTGCTCCGGGACACCGCAAAAAATGTGATAAAGGCCATGAGTGATGGTGAGCTGCCCAGCCTACCTTGTACTGCTCACACTCTCCAGCTGGTTGTTCATGAGGGCCTTCTGTCACTGAAGAGTGTTGCTGATGTGGTGGCAGTTTGCCGCAAAATAGTTGGACATTTTAAACATTCTGCTCTGGCCAGCTCCCGTCTCAAATACATTCAATTACAGATCAACCAGCCTGAGAAACGGCTCCAGCAAGCTGTTCAGACCCACTGGAACAGCACGTTTTATATGATACAATCATTGATTGAGCAGAAACGGGCTCTGGGAATATTCGTGTCTGAATATGGACTCCCTGATACGCTCATGACTCACCAGTGGACATTGCTGGAGAAAGTGATATCTGTTCTGGGTCCATTCGAGGAGTTAACTCGAAAAGTCAGCTCTGCAGATGCAGACATCACTCCAGCAGTCACAGTGCTCCACAGATTTCTAACAAGGAAGACTGATGAGGACCATGGGATCAAAGCAATGAAAGGAACCTTGGCTGCAGCTGTCAGGACGCGGCTCACTGATGTGGAGGAAAACCCACTCTATAGCATCGCCACTCGACTCGATCCCAGGTGAGTGTGTGCCTGTGTGTTTACCTTTGACTGTGTGTGACTGTAATTGTGTGACTGTGTGTGAATATGACTCTATGCAACTGTGTGTATCTGTGACTGTGTAGTTAACTGTGTGAGACTCCAGCGTTCAGATTGGCTATCTATATGTGAATATGAGTGTGTATGTATCTGTGTGTGACTGCAAAAAAATAGGATGCTAACCTATTGTCAGCTAACTTTTTTCTTTCTCTGTTTTAAATATAAACATCGTTTTTTTTCCAGCACCATAGCTGCTGGAAATGCCAAAGAGATTCTGCAACTTGAGCTGCTAAGGTTGCCTGGAGACAAGCAGGAACATCATGACCTGAATGAACCACCTTCAAGAAAAGCACGCAGTAACCAGCCCACTACTAGTCTGGACAGCATGTTTGATGAAATTGCTGATTAGGCACCAGCATCGGTGGGCAGAGTTGTGGTAGGTTCTAGTGTAGACTTGGAGACGTATCTTGGAGAGGCCGCAATTTTACGAGAAGACAAATCACAACAATAAAAAATGTTATGTGAATCTGAAAGCTGTAGACAGCACTAAATTGTTCACTGTTATTTTGTTTGGATATATGATGGATATTCTGCAATCATTTAACAGAAGTGTTTATTTTATTCTGAAACATAATTTTTATTTATTTTATTCTGAACAGAAGTGTTTATTTTTCAATCTGAAAGCTGGAGACAGTCCGATATAGTTCACTGATATTTGTTGTTTAAAATGTGGATACTCTGCAATAGGTTCATTAATGTTATGTCTGAAAGCTGGAGACAGTTCAAAATACTTTAGTTATTTTGTTTGTTTGTTTACAATATGGACATTTTGCAATAATTTAACAGAAGTGTTTATTTTTTAATTGAAATTTTATTTTTCTGGTCATTTTTATTAATGTTTTATTTTTTATCAGCAGAGAATAAAATAAAACCTGTCCTCCAATTCACTGAATTTTTTTTCATGTGTGTGGTGGAAGTATTGGTTTTTGTACTTGTTTTTGGCAAGTAGTCAGATCCAATTTTCGCTATTGTATGGGTTTAAAAAGATTTGTACTTTTTTTCTACAGTTCATCCTGGCTTTTTTAGTTTTTCAAAATGAAGCTTTAATGTGCTTCTGTTGTGTAAAAGGTCTCTTTGTAGTCAACAGGTTGCCTTTGCAAGCGGTTTGCTGGAGTTAGATGACACATTTAAAGTCTGCATTTTTCTCTCTGAAGTTTGGCATTTGCGGGGCAAGACTAAAGCTAGGAAGATTATGATGGACCTCTCCCATCCCAACAATGGACTCTTCTCACTGTTGAGGTCTGGGAAGCGCTTCCGCTCCCTCAAGGCCAAAACAGAGAGAATGAGGAGGAGCTTCTTCCCCCAGGCTATTCGGGCCCTGAACCAGGTGTAGGACTGGACTCTCCCACACATCACATGACCACACGCACTCTGGTTTTTCTTCATGCACACTTCCTATAATTTATAATCTCTTTCTGCTATTTGCACATTTTTTTTTACTGTAAATTTCTAAGTTAAATCTGTAAATTTTGGATAACCTGTAAATTGTAAATACTGTAAAACCACTGTCATTTAATGGTCGGGTATTGCATTCCACAGCTACAAGCATTTCACCTCATGTCATACTGTGTATGGTTGTGTGTGTGACAAATAAAATTTGAATTTGAAAAAACTCGTTTGAATTACTTGTTCTCTTTTAAAGAACTGTCATCCTTGCAGGCTGATTCTACATAAATAGATGATATCACATGAGTGCCCAGTGGTGTAATTTAACAATGATATTTTGTTACCAGAAGCTCAGACACATGGGCTGCATGGATGGAGTCAGAGGAAGGCTGTCGAGCCTGAAGCTCTTCTCCCATTGGCCAGGACTCTTAGAAGTGACAATGTAGAAACCTGATGGCATTCAATACAAACTGATTAATTGGAGTCAATCTTTAAATCATACTGACTGATGATTCAGTAGTAATGATCTCCACGTGAAACTCACCTGAGCTGTTACCCAGCGTGTGGTCGACACTTGGGCCAGTTAAAGTCGGAAAAGTGGGGCCTCTGATTCGAAACCAGTCCCCGTTATCATCTTGCTGCTGCCTCCAGAAACACATGCCCTGCTCGAAGTTGCAGGTGAGCTTCTCCTCGTCTACACACAAAAACACATCAGGTAAAGGGAACGCTCAGAGAACTTGTAATAGTCTGTTTATCACATCTTACTTGACAGCGTGGAAATGTTGGCTGCACTGTACGTGGCTATGAACCCTGACAGATTGTTGATATCATCAGAGGTGAACTCCACAGTTGATTGGTCGGTCAGCAGCCACACATTTCCAGGAGAGGTGGAGCCTGAGAACTGAGCTGCCAATCATTAAAACAGGAGGTGAGCCATAGGATTAAGGATAGCAGTTGTGGTCTGTTCAGACTGACTGTGGGATTCACCTGTGAAGACTTTGTTTGGTCCCACACCTTCATAAAGCCTCAGAGTGTCGCTGTTTTCTTCAGTTTCAAAATGAGGGAAGGTAACCTGAACTGAAAGTCCGTCATCAACCCTGAAAACAACACAACTCTTTATTAGTGAATGAAAGAGCTTGTTTTAATGTCTGTTTCACAAAGAACTCACCATTCATGTGTTGGGGTGTGTCTGTTACACTGAGTGTTATTCAAATTCAAATCAAATTCAAATTTTATTTGTCACACACACACAACCATACACAGTATGACATGGGGGTGAATTTACAGTAAAGAATGTGCAAATAGCAGAAGAGATTATAAAGATTATAAATTATAGGAATTATAGGATTATAGGAAATGTGTGGTGGTGCGTGTGGTGACGTGTGTGAGAGTCCAGTCTTATAGTGACGTGTTTGGGAGAGTCCAGTCCTACACCTGGTTCAGGCCCCGAATAGCCTGGGGGAAGAAGCTCCTCCTCATTCTCTCTGTTTTGGCCTTAAGGGAGCGGAAGCGCTTCCCAGACCTCAACAGTGAGAAGAGTCCATTGTTGGGATGGGAGAGGTCCATCATAATCTTCCTAGCTTTGGACTTGCACCGCTTGGTGTAGATGGACAGCAGGTCAGGGAGCTCTGATTGAATGATGCGTTCTGCCGAGCGCACCACCCTTTGCAGATCTCGTCTGTCCTGCTTGGTGCTGTTCCCAAACCAGGTGCAGATGTTTGCCGTCAGGACGCTCTCGATGGTGCAGGAGTAGAAGTTCTTGAGCACCTTCAGTGGCAGATGGAAGTCTCTAAGTCTTCTGAGGAAGAAGAGACGCTGACGGGCTTTCTTAACCAGGGTGTTGATGTGACAGGACCATGACAGGTCCTGAGTGATGTGGACACCCAGGTATCGGAAACTGTCCACTCTCTCCACTGGCGTGCCACTGATGATGAGGGGTTTGTAATTCCTCGCCTGCTTTGTAGTGAAGTCCACGATCAGCTCCTTAGTCTTGCTGATGTTTAGGAGGAGGTTATTCTCCTGGCACCAGGTCTCCAGGTTCCTAATCTCCTCCAGGTAGGCCGTCTCGATGTTGTCGGAGATCAGGCCCACAACAGCAGTGTCGTCAGCAAACTTGACAATGGAGGTGGTGTCGGATGTGGCTACACAGTCATAAGTGTACAGTGAGTACAGCAGGGGGCTTAAAACACAGCCCTGAGGAACTCCAGTGCTGAGTGAGATGGAGGGGGAGACTTGTTTTCCCACCCTCACTGATTGGGGTCTGTCTGTGAGGAAGTTGAGGATCCACTGACACAGTGATGAGCTGAGTCCTAGATCCGTCAACTTGGTGAAAAGCGGGAATTATTGTGTTGAATGCTGAACTGTAGTCCACGAACAGCATCCTAACATAATTCCCTCTGCCAGTGTCCAGGTGACTCAGGGATGTGTGGAGCAGGTGAGATATGGCATCGTCTGTGGAACGATTAGTCCGGTAAGCAAACTGAAGTGAGTCGATGGTGGCAGGAAGTGAAGAAGTGATGTGATCTCTCATCAGTCTTTCAAAACACTTCATCACAATTGAAGTCAGTGCTACTGGACGGTAGTCATTGTGGCAAGCGGGCTGTTGTTTCTTTGGAACAGGAACAATAATGGACTGTTTGAAGTACGTGGGAACCACAGCTTGGGCCAGGGAGAGGTTGAAGATCTCCGTGAACACCGGTGCTAGTTGATCAGCGCAGGCTCTAAGGACCCGGCTAGGGATTGCATCTGGTCCTGCTGCCTTCCTGGTGTTCACCCTCCTGAAGGTGTTCCTCACGTCATGCTCTGTGATGACGAATGCATTTTCTTCACTGGTGCACTCCGAGCGCGCGCAGCCGTTTGTTGTTTTAATTGCTGCGGCGTCGAAGTGAGCATAAAACGTGTTCAGCTCATCAGCCAGTGAAGCATCGGCATTCATCATTGAAGAAGCTGGTCGTTTATAGTCCGTTATAGTCCGCAGTCCTTTCCACAGGCTCCTAGAGTCGCACTGTCGTAGCTGTGACTCTAGTTTTTCCCCGTAGCTCCGCTTTGCCTTTCGGACCGCACTGCGCACGTTGTAGGACGCAGCCTTGTATAGGTCCATATTACCGGAGACGAGCCCTTCATTGTAGGCAGCGGTGCGTGATCTCAGAGCGTCGCGGATGTTTTTATCCACCCACGGCTTCTGGTTGGGAAACGTTCGGATGATAGTTCTTTCTGCTGTGTCGTCCGCTAGTTTCCCGATAAATCCCACAACCGCTTCCGTAAACATGTTGATGTCATCAGAGCTGCGCCGAAACATGTCCCAGTCTGCGTCATCCAGTGCGTCCTGCAGCGCGGCCACCGATTGGTCCGTCCAGCGAGCGACCTCCCTCCTGATTGGTGGTTGCTGCTTTAGCCTTTGTTTGTAAGCAGGTATGAGGAAGATGGCGGAATGGTCCGATTTTCCAAATGCCGGCAGGGGCTGAGCCTTGTAACAGTTCTTGAACAGGGTCTAGCAGTGGTCTAATGTCCTCGTGGGGCAGTTGATGTGCTGGTGAAGGTTGTGAAATGTCCGTTTGAGATTCACTCTGTTAAAATCTCCCATAACAATGAGTGCGGCATCTCGGTGAAGTGTTTGTTGATGTGTGAGAGCCTCATGTAGCTCACATAAGGCATGTTACTGTGTGTGTGTGTAACCCATGTGAAATACAGGGCTTCAAAATCCCTTTTTGTAATCTAAGGCTATAGCCTGTTATTGTCACAAGGGGGCGCTGTGATGCAGTCTTGTGTTCTGATGACCTTGCGTCTAGTGCGCAGGAAGTATTACCTCTCTCTTCCTGTGAGATTTTCCCTCTGATGGCGGTCAAGTACGTGTCGGAGCGCATGGAAAAAGTATCTTGGTGTGCAATACTGCAACCCGGTTAATGAGACCAGATTGTTTTACGTATAAATGCTAATAAGGTACCCTTTTATTAGGCCCCGAACTCTGACCACAAAGGGAATAACGTCTGTCAAGTTATTTGTGTCTGAAAATCCCTGTGAGTCACGCGCTTTCGTTAGCTACCTGTTAAGTTAGATAATGTATTTCACTAGCTGATTCAGCTCAGAAACCTTTGAACAAAAACCAATCGGGAGCTATGAGAATCTGGCGTGTTGTTTTTACTTCTCCTGTTGTTCTTTACAGTGTGTTATAAGTGTTGAATGCTTTGAGCTAAACGATGCCGATGCTAGATGCGATGCTAGCTGCTAATAGCTGTTAGCCACCCCACCCCACTGAAGCCATATTCCGATCGGGGAGGTATTCAAGTAGAAGCAATAGCTCTGTTTATATTAGAATGGTTATGTCTTAATAGATATGAGCATATTTCAAGTTTAATAGTATTTGCACTGAATTAAGTTACATTTGCTTGTAAGCCTTAAGGATGAATGTCGCTTTCATTGCTATGACTGTTTACATTACTGTTTAAGCTGCTGATGTTCTTTGTTGTGATATAATTTTGATAAAATTGTTGATACTGGTACAAACAAGTTACTGTAACTCTTGTAACTTGGTAAAGCTAAAGGGAATGCCATTTGTGATTAATACATTTGGAAAAGAAGTTAATGAGCTCATGTTAAGAACACAAAATGGGAAAAGAAATTGATTGTTCTGCACTGTTTGTGTAGATTGGTTTTTTTGAACTACTAGAAGAATTCTGGAGAACCACTGACGGCGAGAACAGCCCAAATGAGATCCTGGATGATCGTGAAATGGTGTGGCCAGCCATGCGATCGGATTGTGGGATTTGCCTGAGAAACTGATTCAAGCAACCCTGGATTACAGATAAGCCCTATGCACTACTTTTCCTACCCGGATAATAGGGTTTGCACACTGACAATTCCCCTACAGTACACCTGTTTGGGTTTTCAACGACTTTAAAGGACAATTCAGACTGGACAATTCAAACTTCACAACAGGAACACTTTAATCTGTTTCATTCATTCCCAAGAGCTCTGATACTGTTCAGTATAAATCTTCCATTTAAATGTCTTTATTTTGTTTTGTTTTACATGTATTCACCTTTAAAATGCACTATTAGTGTGCAATTTGGGTTATTGTGTTGTATATGTATATAAATGGTACTGAGGCAATAAAGGTCCCAGTTATTCACTTCCAAGCCAACTCCTTTTGTGAGTCCCCAAAACAAAACCTCCTCCTGAACCTAGTAAGATGTCTAGGGTCTCTATTTGAAGTGAGAGTGTACTGGTCCTGAGTAGAGGCGCTACATGTGTTACAGGGACCTATTAGGACATCCTGATATTAATGAATTACAGTAAATGGCCTGTATTTATATAGCACTTTACTTAGTCCCTATGGACCCCAAAGCGCTTTACACATTCAGTCATCCACCCATTCACACACACTGGTGATGGCAAGCTACACTGTAGCCAGAGCTGCCCTGGGGTGCACTGACAGAGGCGAGGCTGCCGGACACTGGCGCCACCGGGCCCTCTGACCAGTAGGCAGTGTTGGGGAGTAACGGAATACATGTACCGCCGTTACGTATTTAAAATACAAAATATGAGTAACTGTATTCCGTTACAGTTACCGTTTAAAAAGGTGGTATTCAGAATACAGTTACTTTGTTGAAATAAATGGATTACACTGCGGTACTTTCCTGTTTCATATTGTCGCGGGTCAGGACTGTTTGGGTTTGTTTGACAGCTACGTTCTGTTGTTCCAGGCGGCAGCGTTACGGTTGCCATGGTTACAGGGCGATGCTCTCTCTCTCTGCGACTGTGTGTTTCCTGGGTGAGAGAGCGCCTTTTCGTTGTTGTTGTTGTGCTAAGCTAACAGGCAGAATGCTACAAGCATAGCTCTAAAGAATGTAGCATCATGGGCAGTGTAGTCCGTGCTGCAGGGAGAAGGGACTGCCATACACGTTATGTGTCTGTGAGCGCGAGGAGGGAGAAAAAGGGGAGTGGAAAGGTACGAGTTGTCATCGAGCAAAAACGGGAGCTGGAAGCATGTAAATATAATAATAACCACTGCAGCCAAGAAGAGAGCCTGACGAGCCCAGTTGTAAGTAAGCTATTAAGACTCGACTGTACACCGTGTTCCTGTTTTCCTCCGAAAACAATAAGTTCCGTTGGAGCCTTTCAACGCCTCTCTGTCTCTCGCAAGAAAAGTTGACCCACACAACAAAGTAAAGCTATTTTTCGGCTACGAGCCGACAGGGACCCCGCCGTATTAGTCAGAGGTCCCTTTACTACAGTTTGGAGTCGCGGACCTTCAGTAATTGTAATAAATCACACAGCAATAGTACATTCATGTTGTTGTAAAAAGCATGGTAATATATTAAGTAATCCAAAGTATTCAGAATACGTTACTGTCATTGAGTAACGTAACGGAATACGTTACAGAATACATTTTGGGGCATGTATTCTGTATTCTGTAATGGAATACATTTTAAAAGTAACCTTCCCAACCCTGCCAGTAGGCAACAGATGAAGTGTCTTGCCAGTGGTTTGTATCATATCTATCTAATAGACTCCAGTTTGTGCATGTAAATGGAGAGTCCTCTTCACACACTGAGGTTAATTATGGAGTTCCACAGGGTTCAGTGCTAGGACCAATTCTGTTTACATTATACATGCTTCCCTTAGGCAGCATCATTAGAAGACATAGCATACATTTACACTGCTATGCAGATGACACCCAGCTCTATCTGTCCATGAAGCCAGATAACACACACCAATGAGTTAAACTGCAGGAATGTCTTAAAGACATAAAGACCTGGATGGCCGCTAACTTTCTGCTTCTTAATTCAGATCAAACTGAGGTTATTGTACTCGTCCCTAAAAAGCTTAGAGATATGGTATCTAACCAGATTCTTACTCTGGATGGCATTACCTTGGCCTCCAGTAACGCTGTGAGGAACCTTGGAGTCATTTTTGACCAGGACGTGTCCTTCAACGCACATATGTTCCAGCTCAGACTGTTCATTGTTACCCAAATAACAAGCCGTGGGTGACTAAGGACATCAAAGCCCTCCTCAACAACAAGAAGAGGGCTTTCAGAAGGGGCAACAAAGAGGAGGTGAGGAAGGTCCAGGTGTTACTAAAGGACAAGATCAGAGAGGCTAAGGACAATTACAGGAGGAAGCTGGAGTGGAAACTCCAGCAGAACAGCATGAGAGAGGTGTGGAGGGGCATGAAGACCATCACTGGATTCAGGCCAACCAACAGCAGGGGAGCTGAGGGAGGTGAGAATAGAGCCGATGAGTTGAATCTGTTTTTCAATAGATTCGACACCACAGTGTCTGCTCCTACCCCCACAACCTCACCTGCAGTCAGCCTGGAATCCAGAGCCACACCACTGTGCCAGCCTCTCTCTTCACATGTTGCCTCCTGTGAGATTCCTGACACCCCTCCCCCACCCATCACCTTCACTCAATACCAGGTTGAGATGCAAATGAGGAGACTTCACTCAGGCAAGTCTGCTGGACCAGACGGAGTGAGTCCCCTTGTCCTCAAGACCTGTGCCCCCCAGCTGTGTGGAGTCTTTCATAAACTGTTTATGCTGAGTCTGAGTCTGCAGAGGGTCCCGGTGATGTGGAAGACATCATGCCTCGTCCCTGTACCAAAGACGCCTCGTCCCAGTGGCCCCCAGGATTACAGGCCCGTGGCACTGACCTCCCACATCATGAAGACCCTGGAAAGGCTCATCCTGGACCAGCTGCGACCCATAGTAAGACCACATCTGGATCCCCTTCAGTTCGCTTATCAGCCTCGTCTCGGAACAGAGGACGCCATCATCTACCTGCTCAATCGTGTCTACACCCATCTGGACCAGTCGGCGAGCACTGTGAGGGTCATGTTTTTTGACTTTTCCAGTGCTTTCAACACCATCAGGCCGACCCTCCTGGGTGATAAGTTGGCAGCGATGCAGGTGGATGCTTCTCTGGTGTCCTGGATTGTTGATTACCTGACAGGAAGACCACAATATGTACGTCTCCCACAGTGTGTGTCTGACAAGGTGATTAGCAACACAGGGGCACCACAGGGGACTGTCCTCTCCCCCTTCCTCTTCACCCTCTACACCACAGACTTCAGCCACTGCACAGAGACATGCCATCTTCAGAAGTTTTCTGATGACTCTGCGGTGGTTGGATGCATCAGCAGGGATGATGAGACAGAGTACCGGGCTGTGGTCGACTCCTTTGTCACGTGGTGTGAGCAGAATCATCTGCAGCTCAACGTGGCAAAGATCAAGGAACTGATCGTGGACTTCAGGAAGACCAGGAAACACTTGACCCCTGTTTCAATCCAGGGGGTCAGTGTTGACATTGTGGAGGACTATAAATACCTTGGAGTACACAGACAATAAACTGGACTGGGCTAAAAACACCACAGCACTTTACAGGAAGGGCCAGAGTCGTCTCTATTTTTTGAGGCGACTGAGGTCCTTCAACATCTGCCAGAAAATGCTGAGGATTTTCTATGAGTCTGTTGTGGCCAGTGCGATCCTCTATGCTGTTGCATGCTGGGGGAGCAGGCTGAGGGTCGCAGATGCCAACAGACTTAATAAACTGATCCGTAAGGCCAGCAATGTTGTGGGGATGGAGCTGGACTCCCTCAAGGTGGTGTCGGAGAGGCGGATGCTGTCCAAGATAAAGACAATGTTGGATAACACCTCCCACCCACTCCATGACATGTTGGTCAGTCACAGGAGCTCGTTCAGTGAGAGACTGAGATTACCGAAAAGCACCACTGAACGACACAGGAAATCATTCCTGCCTGTGGCCATCTCCCTGTACAACGCATCCACTTAACACACTGTTTGCTGCTACAACTACACATGTTTCTTTTCCAAATATTTATTTATAAGTGACTTATGTATGTATGTATGTATATATATGTATATATTGTACTATTCTTAGTTAGCGTATTGTCTGTCTTGTCTTAATGTTGGTTTAAAATGGAGCACTGTAACAAAAAATAATTTCCCCCAGGGATCAATAAAGTATTCTGATTCTGATTCTGATTCTGATATTAAACAAATATGTAAGACTGCTTTCTTCCATTTATGCAGTGACGCTGAAAAACTAGTTCATCCCTCTAGCAGATCATTACATGAAGGAACCTTTTAAAAAAACAAGCGCGTACATGCTCACAGGTGTACACACGGGTGCTCACACACACAAACTACACCCTTTTTGGCTCCTACCTCAAAGCACACTGTGTGCTGTTGATCTTATGTGCTGCACAATAATGTTTAATATTTAGTATTTACTGTCATATTCCCATATTCAAATTCAAATTTTATTTGTCACACACAACCATACACAGTATGACATGGGGGTGAAATGCTTGTAGCTGTACAATGCCCGACCATTAAATGACAGAAGAAAGTTTTACAATATTTACAATTTACTACAAAAATTTACAAATTAACTTAGGAAATTACAGTAAAGAATGTGCAAATAGCAGAAGAGATTATAAAGATAAGGATTATAAATTATAGGAATTATAGGATTATAGGAAATGTGTGGTGGTGCGTGTGGTGACATGTGTGAGAGTCCAGTCTTATAGTGACGTGTTTGGGAGAGTCCAGTCCTACACCTGGTTCAGGGCCCGAATAGCCTGGGGGAAGAAGCTCCTCCTCATTCTCTCTGTTTTGGCCTTAAGGGAGCGGAAGCGCTTCCCAGACCTCAACAGTGAGAAGAGTCCATTGTTGGGATGGGAGAGGTCCATCATAATCTTCCTAGCTTTGGACTTGCACCGCTTGGTGTAGATGGACAGCAGGTCAGGGAGCTCTGATTGAATGATGCGTTCTGCCGAGCGTACCACCCTTTGCAGATCTCGTCTGTCCTGCTTGGTGCTGTTCCCAAACCAAACCATATATCATTGTGATGTTGTTTATTCTATTACTCTTGTTCTCTTCTGCTTGTTTTCTTTTTTCTTTCTCAACAGGTGATCCAGGTGATCGATATATGCATTTTTTTTTCTGCCCATTCTGTTGGTTTTTGTTTTTTGCCCTTCTCCCCCGCCCCTCTTCTCAGCTGTTTCTCTTTCCCTCTTTCTTTCTCCCCAGTCAAGTCTGTCCCGTATTCAGCAAGTGAAAATAAAATAAACAATAAAAAGTGAATCAAATGGACCATTACGGCAAGGCTGGGATGGTCAATTTGGTAAAGTAAATCCGTTGGGCATCTTTCTTTGCCTTTAGACAATAATTCTGATGGCAAAAGAGCCAAACGGGACAGGCAAAAAAAAAAAAAAGAAAAAAGAAAAAGAAAAACTAGTTCATGCATTTATTACTTCCAGGCTGGACGACTGTAATTCAGTATTATCAGGATGTCCTAAAAACTCCCTGAAAAGCCTTCAGCTAATCCAAAATGCTGCAGCAAGAGTCCTGACAGGGACTAGAAAGAGAGAGCAGATTTCTCCTGTTTTGGCTTCCTGTTAAATCCAGAATTCAAAATCCTGCTCCTCACATACAAGGTCTTAAATAATCAGGCCCCATCTTATCTTAATGACCTTGTAGTACCATATCACCCTATTAGAGCACTTCGCTCTCGCTCTGCAGGCCTACTTGTTGTTCCTAGAGTATTTAAAAGTAGAATGGGAGGCAGAGCCTTCAGTTTTCAGGCCCCTCTTCTGTGGAACCAGCTTCCAGTTTGGATTCAGGAGACAGACACTATCTCTACTTTCAAGATTAGGCTTCAAACTTTCCTTTTTGCTAAAGCATATAGTTAGGGCTGGACCAGGTGACCCTGAATCCTCCCTTAGTTATGCTGCAATAGACGTAGGCTGCCGGGGATTCCCATCATGCATTGAGTTTCTCCTTTCCAGTCACCTTTCTCACTCACTATGTGTTAACAGACCTCTCTGCAATGAATCATATCTGTTATTAACCTCTGTCTCTCTTCCACAGCATGTCTTTATCCTGTCTTCCTTCTCTCACCCCAACCAATCACAGCAGATGGCCCCGCCCCTCCCTGAGCCTGGTTCTGCTGGAGGTTTCTTCCTGTTAAAAGGGAGTTTTTCCTTCCCACTGTTGTCAAAGTGCTGCTCATAGGGGCTCATATGATTGTTGGGTTTTTCTCTGTATCTATGAAGCGCCTTGAGGCAACTTTTGTTGTGATTTGGCGCTATATAAATAAAATTGAATTGAATTATCCCAGTTTTAATCTCTTTACATTTCCTACCAGTACATTTTAGAATTTATTTTAAAAATGTAATCCTTGGAGTTCAAGCTCCAGCCTGTATTTCTGAACTTCAAGGACCCTACATCTCTTGCAGTTTTAGATCTTCCAGTCAGAAACTGTTACAAGGTGTGAAAAAAAGTCATTATCAGCAGAGGTTTCAGGTAAAACCATTGTGAGACCCTGCCTCACCCTATCATGAAACTTATGATAGTGTCTGGGATGGCATCTCAAAACCGGATTGTAGGAGGCAGACCTCTTTCAATCCATCTGTCTTCTCTGTCCAAAATCTTTTCCTGTTGATGTGGCTCTTCTATCTTGTGACTGTTTGGTTTCTCCAATGTAGAGTTCTGAGCATTCCTCGCTGCACTGCACATACACTGTGTTGTTAGGTTTGTGTTTGGGATGAACCAGTTTGTGTCTGAGTGTGTGGCTAGGTCTGAAGTACACTGGGATGTCGTGCTTGGAGAAGACTCTCCTGAGTTTCTCTGATAAACTTGCTACATCAGGGATGATGATGTTGTTCTGTTTGTCCTTCTGATCCTCCCTCGTTGGTGTCTGATGTTCTTTTCTGTGCATCATTGCTGATTTGAATGCCTTGGAATGCCTTGCCTCAAGGCTTAGAGTGAACATTTTCTGCCCGGTGGTGTAGGGTCCTGATTATTCCAAGTTTGTGTTCCAGAGGGTGGTGGGAGTCAAAGAGGAGGCACTAGTCTGTGTGTGGGCTTCCGGTAAACTTCGGTGTTGAGGTTTCCATTCTCCTCAATGTGCATGGCACAGTCCAGAAACAGCAATCAGTTATCCTTTGTGTCTCACCTGGTGAACTTTATGTTTTTATCCACTGAGTTGATGTGAGCAGTGAAGGATTCCACTTCTTGGGTTTTGATTTTGACCCAGGTTTAAAAGGGAGTTTTTCCTTCCCACTGTCACTGAAATGCTTGCTCATAGGGGGTCATATGTTTGTTGGGTTTTTCTCTGTATGTATTATTGTAGGGTCTAACTTACAATATAAAGTGCCTTGAGGTGACTGTTGCTGTGATTTGGTGCTGTATAAATAAAGATAAATTTCATTGAAAAAGTTGATTTGAATAAGGGCTCGGAAATGTTGTAGGTGGCTGAGTTTATACTGGTAGAAATGGGTCTGAGTGGGACTCCTTTGTGGAGCTTCAACTTACATGTTATAGCATAGTATGTAGGGTGGTTGTTGGAATTTATTTTTTTATCTTTAAGGCTAATATCTAACAATTAGCATCCCATATTTTGTGCTTTTCCCCCCCACTGCACACAGTGTATAGTAGAATAGTTTTGGAATCACTCTCATACTAACAGACAGGGAGAGGGCCATTCTTTGGGCCATAAACCTACTGAAATACGCTCTACATGACCGGATGACAAGAGGTGGTTGTCATGGTAATGGGAGTGTTGCCTGTAGAATGGTCATCTCAAAATAAGGAGATGTCGGGAAAGTTGCAGAAGAAGAAACATGAGCTGACATCAGACCTAAGGCCACCCTCAACTCTTTTGATCAACCATGTTAACATTTTGTTTTTTTGACCTGCAATAAAAAGTGTTTACTGCATGGGGGCGGCAGCTTTTTGTCTCTGAGCCAGAGAGGACATCCATGGCTCCATGTAAAACAATTTAAAATTCTAACAATTTTCATACTAAGTTGTGAAAATAATTGGAGCATATTTTTCTTCGCTATCATAAAAAGCCTAACACGGTCAATGCCTTTATCTTCTTCAAGTTGTTGTAGGCAACTGATGACTGTCTTTTTGTGGGATGCTGTTTTAAGGCTTCATAGGTATGTTTGTCACTGGGGAGTGTAGTATTTTCTGTGTGATTATCAGATTTGTTTGGTGCACCTCCCACGCTCAGGGAAGTGACAGCCTTCTTTTCTTGAATTGTGAAGTTAGACAGAGGAATTATTGCAGTGGAGAGAGTAGCTGAAACCTTCATCGTGATTTGCTCTGTTCAGGTTGTGTTCATTTATTATTCCCTATGGTTTGATGAGATCCACTCTGACCAACTGTTTTTGTTTGCAGTGTATAACATTTCCAAAGTTGCCCTTCTTTTCCTTTAATGTCTTGGACCATCCAAGCCTTGATCCGAACTCTTCCACGGCATGCATTTTTTATTTCTCTTTGATATTTGGGCATATTGGGACCCGATGAATGTAAAAACAAAGAATTACCAGATTTTTTTTTACCTTGTTTGTGTTTTTAAGAAAAATAAGAGCCGCATATGAGGATATTCGTTTAAAATTTTGATAGAACAGTAGCAGTATAATGTCCTCGTAACCAAAATGTGATATCCACATATGTGGACGCCAGGTCCTAGGAGGTTAAAAAAGTAGGGGAGGAGTGTTTTAAGGCTGATTTATCTTGTTCTGGAGTACATCTATTTGTTAGGTGTCGCTGTGTGCAGACAGGAATAGGACCCAAGGTGCAGACTCCGGAGACAGTCGTGAACTCAAAAAGGCTTTAATTTGGTACTCAAAATTTAACATAACTGAAAAAACTCAAAACAAACTTAAACTGGAGGAATGACAGAACACACAGCTAGGAAAACGGTAGATCGCGACACGGACACAGAGAAACACTGGGCTTAAATACACAGAGGGAGCAATCAGGGAATGGGTAACAGGAGGGAAACACAGCTGGGACAAATCAGAACTGACGAGACCAAAGAAGCGTAAACTGAACACACTGAGATAAGACACAGACCTTCAAAGTAAAACAGGAAACGCATAACACAGACTGAACAAAGACACAGACTCACATGCAGGCACTACAAAGGGAACAGAGACGTGGGAACAGGGCAGACACAAACACTGACTGAACACGGGGATATAGGAACTTAAGATACACATAGACGCGAACTAGACAAGGGGATGCAGGTGATAGGGGAGACAGAGCAACTAAAGACGACAGAGACATAAGCCATAAGACAGAACTCAAAGAAACCAAAAACTAGAAATTATAAATAATAACATAAACTCAAAAACCCTGGGTCGACGACCCAGGCATCCTAACACTATTGTGAAATGGGCCTGTCTTATCCTTTTTCTGAAACCTGACTGAAACTTTTCAAATAAGCCATTCCTCTGCAAATGACCTGTTAGCAATTACCCTTTCAAGAATGTTTGATATGAAAGGAAGGTTGGAGGTTGGCCTGTAATTAGCTAATAATTATAATTGGTATAATTGCCGGGTCTGGAGATGGTTTTTTTAAGTAACGGTTTAACTACTGCCAACTTGAAGGCCTGTGGTACATAACCGATTATTAGAGATAGGTTGATCATATTTAAGATTGAAGAATTAATTAATGGCAGGACTTCTCTGAGACCCAGACCGAGGACATGCTGGAGAGATTGTATGTGTCGGCTGGCCTGAGAACGCCTCGGTGTGTGTTACAATGTGTGTGTTACAGTGCGTGTTACAAAGTGCGTTATAGAGTGTGCGTTATAGTGTGTGTTACAGAGTGTGTTACAGTGTGTGTATACCAGTCTAACCTGATGATCCAGCGACAGAAGCTGCTGCTGTTGTATTTGTCTGCCTTTGATGAACTGAACAACCCGCTCGGGCCCCTCAGCACAAACTGTCCGTCACATGCTGTTGCTATAAAGACAAGAGTGATGACATCATCACAGGAAGTTAAATGTTTTTAATGAACACTGTGCCCAACCACGTCTATCCCATGTGTACAGGAAAGCATTTGTGGAGATGTTTCTTTAAGAGAGCTTCTGCTTGTGCTGTTTACTGTTTGGGATTAAACTGGGTAGTTTCAATCAGAGAGCCATGGTTACAGTGTAACAGCACAGTCTATTCTACGCTCTGGAAACAAGTGGACCTTTTACATCAACACAACAGACACTAAACTGACCAAAGAGACAGCAAACACAGGAAAAGTGCCCAGTGACATACTGATGAGTTATACACAGCTGCTGTTATTAAACCAGTGAGGCAACCTGGTCTCAGAGCTAAAGCACAGGAGGCGCTGATGGTCTTTATAACAGCGCTCTGAATGCACCACAGCAAAGCCCAGTGCTACTCATCCTCCTGATCATCTCCAGACCATCACACAGACACACACACTCACTCTCAGTGATTCTGCACAGGAGCTCTACAGGTAAACCTCACCACAAACGTCAGATATAAAGAGAAATCGTCACTGACCACAGAGAGCATCAGTTTCATCAGAGGCATCAGGACAGTCGTCCACTCCATCACATAGCTGACTAGTCAGAATACACGTCATCTCATCAGCACACGAAGTTTGATAAGGGCCACACGTTCCTACAGACATGAGCAGAAAAATGTTAAAATGTCTGCATGAACATCTGGAAGGATGCAGCTGAAGGGGCATCACCTCCTGTAGGGTTGATGCTGGTCCCTGCAGAGGCTGT
Organism: Maylandia zebra; assembly: GCF_041146795.1. NCBI lineage: Eukaryota > Metazoa > Chordata > Actinopteri > Cichliformes > Cichlidae > Maylandia > Maylandia zebra. The sequence continues at coordinate 34,118,347 of NC_135176.1, read as the reverse complement.
TGTTCCAGATGTTCGAGATGCAGTTATAGCTGCAGATGTTGTTGCTGCAGATGTTGTTCCAGATGCAGATGTTGTTCCAGATGCCGTTATTTCTGTAGATGTTGTTCCAGATGGAAAAGAATAAAATACAATAGAATAGCACTGTATTGCCAACAAAATTATGGTTGCTCCACACCAATTGTGCTGGAGTAAAGTATAAATAGGAGACAGGAGAAATATATGCTATCAAGAGAAAGGCACACATTGCAGAACAAAGTGCGTGGAAGCAGCATGGAGAAAAGACTTCGACTGAGTACCAAGTCTGTGTGTGTTTCCTGAGTGATGAGGGTTACACAGACCAAATTCAAATCAAATTCAAATTTTATTTGTCACACACACACAACCATACACAGTATGACATGGGGGTGAAATGCTTGTAGCTGTACAATGCCCGACCATTAAATGACAGAAGAAAAGTTTTACAATATTTACAATTTACAGGTTACTACAGAATTTACAAATTAACTTAGGAATTTACAGTAAAGAATGTGCAAATAGCAGAAGAGATTATAAAGATTATAAATTATAGGAATTATAGGATTATAGGAAATGTGTGGTGGTGCGTGTGGTGACGTGTGTGAGAGTCCAGTCTTATAGTGACGTGTTTGGGAGAGTCCAGTCCTACACCTGGTTCAGGCCCCGAATAGCCTGGGGGAAGAAGCTCCTCCTCATTCTCTCTGTTTTGGCCTTAAGGGAGCGGAAGCGTTTCCCAGACCTCAACAGTGAGAAGAGTCCATTGTTGGGATGGGAGAGGTCCATCATAATCTTCCTAGCTTTGGACTTGCACCGCTTGGTGTAGATGGACAGCAGGTCAGGGAGCTCTGATTGAATGATGCATTCGGCCGAGCGTACCACCCTTTGCAGATCTCGTCTGTCCTGCTTGGTGCTGTTCCCAAACCAGGTGCAGATGTTTGCCGTCAGGACGCTCTCGATGGTGCAGGAGTAGAAGTTCTTGAGCACCTTCAGTGGCAGATGGAAGTCTCTAAGTCTTCTGAGGAAGAAGAGACGCTGACGGGCTTTCTTAACCAGGGTGTTGATGTGACAGGACCATGACAGGTCCTGAGTGATGTGGACACCCAGGTATCGGAAACTGTCCACTCTCTCCACTGGCGTGCCACTGATGATGAGGGGTTTGTAATTCCTCGCCTGCTTTGTAGTGAAGTCCACGATCAGCTCCTTAGTCTTGCTGATGTTTAGGAGGAGGTTATTCTCCTGGCACCAGGTCTCCAGGTTCCTAATCTCCTCCAGGTAGGCCGTCTCGATGTTGTCGGAGATCAGGCCCACAACAGCAGTGTCGTCAGCAAACTTGACAATGGAGGTGGTGTCGGATGTGGCAACACAGTCATAAGTGTACAGTGAGTACAGCAGGGGGCTTAAAACACAGCCCTGAGGAACTCCAGTGCTGAGTGAGATGGAGGGGGAGACTTGTTTTCCCACCCTCACTGATTGGGGTCTGTCTGTGAGGAAGTTGAGGATCCACTGACACAGTGATGAGCTGAGTCCTAGATCCGTCAACTTGGTGAAAAGCTTAGAGGGAATTATTGTGTTGAATGCTGAACTGTAGTCCACGAACAGCATCCTAACATAATTCCCTCTGCCAGTGTCCAGGTGACTCAGGGATGTGTGGAGCAGGTGAGATATGGCATCGTCTGTGGAACGATTAGTCCGGTAAGCAAACTGAAGTGAGTCGATGGTGGCAGGAAGTGAAGAAGTGATGTGATCTCTCATCAGTCTTTCAAAACACTTCATCACAATTGAAGTCAGTGCTACTGGACGGTAGTCATTGTGGCAAGCGGGCTGTTGTTTCTTTGGAACAGGGACAATAATGGACTGTTTGAAGCACGTGGGAACCACAGCTTGGGCCAGGGAGAGGTTGAAGATCTCCGTGAACACCGGTGCTAGTTGATCAGCGCAGGCTCTAAGGACCCGGCCAGGGATTGCATCTGGTCCTGCTGCCTTCCTGGTGTTCACCCTCCTGAAGGTGTTCCTCACGGCATGCTCTGTGATGACGAATGCATTTTCTTCACTGGTGCACTCCGACCATGGCTCAGATCGGTGGTGGGTTTGACAGGGGTGCGGTGTGGGGAGGTAGTGCTTGTTAACAGTCTGAATGGCTCAGGGTAAGAAGCTATTTGAGTCTGGCGGTGTGGGACTTGACTGACATGAGGCACCAACCGGAGGGCAGTGGGTCAAACAGGTGGTAGACGGGGTGTGAGGGGTCACCTCTGATGGCCCTGGTTTTCCTGAGAAAGGAGGCTCTGGGGTGTTTGAGGGCAGCCAGGGAATTTTTAGGCAGTGTTATGACCCTCTGCACTACCTTTCTGTTCTCAGTCGAGGCCACTGAGTACCAAACACCAGGCAGGAGGAGAGCATGCTCTCCACTGAGGAGCAGAAGGCCAGCAGCAGCTCCTGGTTATTCTTCCTCGGGACACGGAGGAGGTGCAGCTGCTGCTGGGCCTTCTTCACCAGGGCGATGGTGTTGTGGGTCCAGGTGAGATCGGCAGGGAAGTGGGTGCCCAGAAACCTGAAGGTTCAATTTAATTGTATTTATACAGCGCCAACTCACAACACCAGTCGCCTCAAGGCACTTTATATTGTAAGGTAGACCCTACAATAATAAATACAGAGAGTTTGAAGTTTGCAGCTGCTGTTGGGTGTTGGGGGGGCTCTGGGCGTTGTATTGTATTTAGTGAGGGCTTGGATGCCTCTCCACCCTGGAAGAGGTTGTTATCAGTCAGGAAGCACTTGTCATCCACAGTTTTCAGTTAGGATAAACCCAGATGACTTGGTCGCTGTTACATTTTCTAAACAACACTTCATGGAGAAGAACAGACCAAGTGAAGGTCTCCAGGTCCTGCACCTGGTTCAAAGTCTAATTTGAGCAGCTGAAGAGGAATAACCCATGACTCAGGAGGAATAAACACATGAAGCCGTCCCCACCAGACTGAGACTTTTCTCTGCAGAATCCCGAACATGAACCTGTGAGAACCTGTGCAGGTGAGTCGTGCTGTCAGTGTTTTAGTTTAATGTGTCTGAATGTGAACATGGGTACAGCATTATTACCCTTCCTGTGAGAAATGTTGGGTGGGGGGGGGGGGTGGAGCCTATCACAGCTGTCACAGGGAAGGAAGCAGGTCATAACAATCCACTGCATAATAATCATCATTAAAAAAAGTAAACTTAAAGTTAACCTTCAGTTATTTACTGGTAAAAAACAATAAAATAATCCTTATTGGAGACATGTGTGTCAGGTTTGTTTGGGTTAAAGTATGATGGATATCATCTCAGTGGAAGCATCACAGGGCGGGTGCCAAGCACGCTGAAGTCTCCAGTACAATAAAAAATATTGGTATTATACAAACTAATGACATAAACAAAAACATCAGCAAACATCACTCACACATGTCCCGTTTAACTCGCTGTTGGGTTGTTTTTGTTGCCTTAAAGCTCAGACCTGCACAGGTTCTGTTTTTATCTTTTATGTTCAGCACGTTGAGTGTTTGCATCTCTACTTTCAAGATTAGGCTTCAAACTTCCCTTTTTGCTAAAGCATATAGTTAGGGCTGGACCAGGTGACCCTGAATCCTCCCTTAGTTATGCTGCAATAGACGTAGGCTGCCGGGGATTCCCATCATGCATTGAGTTTTTCCTTTCCAGTCACCTTTCTCACTCACTATGTGTTAACAGACCTCTCTGCATTGAATCATATCTGTTATTAACCTCTGTCTCTCTTCCACAGCATGTCTTTATCCTGTCTTCCTTCTCTCACCCCAACCAATCACAGCAGATGGCCCCGCCCCTCCCTGAGCCTGGTTCTGTTGGAGGTTTCTTCCTGTTAAAAGGGAGTTTTTCCTTCCCACTGTCGCCAAAGTGCTGCTTATAGGGGGTCATATGATTGTTGGGCTTTTCTCTGTATCTATTTTTGTACAATCTACTGTACAATATAAAGCACCTTGAGGCGACTGTTGTTGTGATTTGGCGCTATATAAATAAAATTGAATTGAAAATTGAATTGAATTGAAATTGAGTGTGATGGAATAAAACTGATATGAAATGTTTGGAGGTCTGTGAAACCACCAGAACGTGTAAACTTAGGCTTCACATCTTTCACCTCCAAATTAACAGCTGTTATCTCTGTGACATCACACTGTCATGGTTTCTGCTGTGTGGCAGCCAGGAATTGGACCCAAACGCAAACTCACGGGGACACGGGGGATAAACTCAAAAAGCACAGCTTTATTGCTGGAAAAACAGTTCATAAGTTATAGAAAACTAAACTGGGAAAAACTAAATATAACGCTCACCAGAAAACACAGGGAGAATCACACACAGCATGAGGGAGATGTGGACATAAATACACAGTGGGTTAACGAGGGAAGTGGGAGCACACGGGGAACACAGCTGACACAGATAATCGTAACGAGACAGGGCAGGAGGGAACACAACATGAGGCATACTGACGAGAGACTGTCAAAGTAAAACAGGAAGTACACAGAGGTTCAGACAGGAGGAGAGAGAGAGAGCACAGACATAATGGGCTGGGGAAAACATTGAATGAAACACAAGGAGGAGAGACGAGGGCTCACAGATACAGAGGGGCAGACAGGGGGTAAAAGTCACAAGGGGAAATCAACATTAGGAACAACTTAACAGAGCAACCCAGGAACCGTGGCTTAAATGAAGAACAAAATACAAGAATACATGAAAACTAAGAATGCTGGGCCAGCATGGCCCAGGATCATGACACACACACTCACCTGTGATGCTGATACTCTTTGTGTCGATAACCAAAACTCCACCTTCGATCCCCTGAAGCCCTGCCCCCAGCTGCTGCTCCGCCTCCTTCACATCAATCAGCTGACTGAACCGGAGGGAGAAGGTCACGACCACGCTGCCCCGACTGACGACACAGATCAATAACGAGCATCAATAAACTCGTCATCAGATTTATTAACAGCAGATTAAAGGAACTGATCGATAAAATCAGTTGGGTCGATCAGACATCTGACCTGAAGTCCTGAATCCAACACGACTCATACAGCTGCTGGAGCTCGCTGGTGCTGAACGCCTCAGACACCTGCCGACCAATCAGAGGTGTGTGTTACTTTTCAAGCTAAAACACAATAGCTGCTCCATGAACCTGCTGTCTTTCCACAATACACGCCACTGGCATCTGATTTTTCAGGAAAAAACCGACTGACAACTGTTTTTTCAAAATAAAAGCCTGGGGTCTGACCAGCTGCTGCACGTCGTAGGCCAGAGATTTGAACTGCGGGCTGCTGGAGTTCTTCAACTCTTCGGAGAACACGGCTCCCTCCACGATCGCCATCCGTCCCATCAGCTGCACGGGCTTGGTGGCGCCTTTGCACACAAACAGGAACATCATCGTTATAAAACTTCTGGAGTGATCAGCTGGTTCAAAGCAGACTGCGAGTTTACCTTTGGGCTTCAGGCTCAGCGATGAGACCACGGCCAGGCCAATGCAACAGATGAGCAGAAGTGACGAAACGACGATGAGGAGAATCTCCAGAGATAACAGGCGCCTCTTCATCCTGCATGATCGATACACAATCAATACTCGATCAAACCTATCGATATAATGCCCACCAGGTCACGAGCCACCTCTCTGAGCTCAAGTGTTTCACACTAAAAATGAAGACTTTCCTTTCAAATTAAAACTCCTGCATTTGTCCGCAGACTCACACAGAACCATATTATTCCCACCGTGTACACACAGGAAACACAGAAAACAGAGTAGTGTGCTGCGGCCTGGCCCACAGGATATTACAGCATACATATTTATACACAGAATAAGCTGCATATAACCTGTGCTGCTGTCTGCTGATGGGTTTTATCGTTTTAAACTTCCTGGTTCAGGCTCTCTGGTGTTATCAGCTGCCGTGTTCACTGTTTGAATGAGTGACGCTGTGACTCATTCAACTAAATTCACACTGACAGTAAAGACCGAGATCTGTGTCTGCTACTCTTTGTGCGTAGTACATGTCAGAAACACAGATTCATGGGTATGAAGTTCCCGCGGTCACATTTTAAACTGTTTAGAGGTAAAAGATCTCACCTGCTGCAGACCTCAGATCAGCTGCTCCTTCTCTTTTTCTTCAGGCGTGCAATGACTCGGAATCACAGTGAACGTCTGACTGTAAATCTGATCTGTGATCAGCTTTTATCCAGCTGGAAATGACTAATGACTCATTATCAATACGACAGCTGATAATTAATGATCAACAACACGGGTGCTGTTTGGAGTGCAGAGCCAAAGGAGAAAACACACACACACACGCACGCACACACACACACTCTCTCACACACACACACACACACACACACTCTCACACACACACACACACACACACGCACGCACACACACACACACACACACACACACTCTCACACACACACACACACACGCACGCACGCACGCACACACACACTCTCACACACACTCTCACACACACACACACGCACGCACGCACACGCACGCACGCACGCACACACGCACAGTCTCTCACACACACACACACACACGCACGCACGCGCGCGCGCGCGCACGCACACAAGCACGCACACACACACTCTCACACACACACACACACGCACGCACACACACGCACAGTCTCACACACACATGCTCACACACATGCTCACACACACACACACACACACACACACACACACACACACACAGTCTCACACACACATGCTCACACACATGCTCACACACATGCTCACACACGCACGCACGCACACACACACACGCACAGTCTCACACACACATGCTCACACACATGCTCACACACACACACACACACACACACACACACACACACACACACACACACACACACAAAGAGTGTGACCTCTGCTAACCCTGGACTCAGGCATTCTAGGTTATTACCGTACTCCGGTTCTCTGAAGCAGAGGGGCTGCTGTGGACCTTTACAGCTTCCACAGGCCTCAGGAGAACAACATGAACCTGCAACATGATCAGTGAAGAACAGAGCTTCATTAGTGAGACCCTGTCTGTAGGTGGATGAGATGAAATGGAAGAAACAGTCCTGAAACAGTCCTGAAACAGCTAATAACATAAGAAAAACAGTTTGTGTGTCCATTGTAAGAGAAAGAAGAATGATGTTAATAAAGGCACAACACAAAGGAGGCACTGCAGCATGAATCAGGCTTTGGAAGAGGCCAAAAGAGGCTCTGCACACCAACACCTGAAGTAGCTGGATGCTACCTAGCTGACTTCACAGCTGACCAGGAGAAGAGAGGTCAACTAACTCTGACACAGCACCACAAAGAGCCAAAGGTCACAAACCAATGACAGGAAGAAGTTCATGCAGAGATCTGACTTTAATGACCCCACAGAGGGCTGATCCACCAATCAGCTCACAAACACTAATGAAGTTTGTAGTAGGCAGACTTCATCATCATCATCATCATCATCATCATCATCATCATCATCATCATCATCATCATCAGGAAACGTGTGAGGTCTGAAGGAGCTTCAGGAGTTTCTTCCTCCTGACACAGATAACTCAGAGGACGCTGACACTGGCTCCTTCCTCCTGTGACTTTATCACAGTCTAAAGTCCAGCTGCTGTAAACCTGTCAGGTAATCTACCTTAATCTGGCCCCGCCCCCGCACTTACCTGACAGCTGGAACAGAGACTCATTAATCACCAGCAAATAAAGATGTAATTAATGAAAGCGGTGTGATGAAGCTGTTCAACGACTGTTAAAGTTTTACTTTATTGTTCGTTACCTGTTCACACAATAGGCTCTGCCCATCAACACTGAACACTGTGTCTGTGCTTATCACAGGTAAAAACAGGTAAACAGAATCACTGACGGCACTCGTGTGTGTTTCCTCCTCTTGCTGCTCCTTGTGAAATCATCCAGAGCAGGTGACAGGTGAACCAAATCATCACAGAAACTTTATTGTTACACAAACATCATACGAGCATCGGCAGGTTTACCACAAAATACACAGCGAGCACTCAGAATGCGCATGGAAGCAGCAAACAACCCAACACGCTTAGAAACGTGGCTCACATTACACACAGCTGTGAGGTTGGACGAGAAAACAAATGAAAGCAAAACTAATTTTAGATATTTTACAGCCAGAAACATCAGAAGAATCAGAAACAGGACGGTTTGCAGAAAAATGATCATCCACCATCACGACTCGACTCTCAGCATCAGAGATAAAAAACGCCCACATCTGGAAACGTTCAATGTAAGTTTAAAAAACAAAATCAGAATCAGAAGATCACACAGAGTTTAAAGCTTTGATCCGCTGGTGTGACACAGAGTTTGGTTGGTGCTGCAGTTTGTCCATAAAGTTTTCAGCAGTGAGGATGAGTGTCCTCAGCCAGGAGATATGACCGGGTTCTCAGTTCTGATTGGACGAGAGGTTCAGGACAGCTGGTAGATGTTCGGCATCTTTGATTCCTTCCCCTCGTCGTCGTCCTGCTCTGAAATCGGGACATTTTATTGTGATGTCATGGTTTCATCTCAGAGTCACACACAGTTCAACCAATCAGGACAGACTGTGACTGAAATCCAGAGGGAGAAGTCAGAGGTCATGGCGTGGTCTCATCAGAGGTGAAGGTGTTTCTGACATTAAAACTCAGTCATCCTATCAAATATGTGAACACCTGATTCACAAGTTCAACAGTCAGGAGTCATTTTACTGACACAACTCGTGAAGGAAACTTAAGAGACCTCTCTCTCATCCCTTCATTAACCAGGAGACAGTCTGAGCAGATCTCAGATCTGCCGAATTAAAACCTGTTTGGAGCTGCATCATAATGTTCCCATAACTTTATTTATTATTATTTAGTGTATTATTTAGTATACGTTTTCATGAAAGCCAAAGGAAAGCCTGGGTTCAGACTTTATTCTTATTTCTGTTTTACAGGCGCTTCAGATCCTCCATGCCTTTACTGGTAATAATACACCCACAGCTCAGATTAATTTATTTATACAGAGCCAGCTCACCTCAAGCTGCTCAACCCTGGGAAGACCCAACAATCAGCTGATCCCTATCAGCTTTGAGCCTCCATGTTAGCATCAAAACATCAGCATGACTGAGGACCACAAACACACGGCTCACGTATCACAGATAAGCTCCAGTAAAGAGCCGCAGGACAGACCTGAAGCCTGGAGCACAACACCAGGGTCTGTAGTTTGAAACTCACAGCTTCTCCGAGGGTACCATGAAGGCACCGCAGGTGTGTGTGAAACCTTTATTTACCTTCTGATGGAGAAGGTGATCTGACTGAACACAGAGAGGACTGTGACATTTACTGCCTCTCTTATCATCACAGCAGTTCTTAGCTGAGCTAACATAGAAAGGGTTTTCCTAATAACCTGATACACCTGTGTCAGGTAACAACACAATGAGGCTCTGACTCACTACAAACACACACACTGTTAATGATTAATGACTGCATTAATCACAACATTTCTGATTGACTTCAGTTCTACAAACTCATCTCTATAAACACATAACAGTCCCAGAAGGCTTTGTTTGTGGTCTTTGGACCAATCAGGCTTTGGCTTCAAACCTGTGAGAAGCTCAAAAGTCATTAATGCGCCCAAACTCATCTGACTGGGACTCAGCTTTTTACTCGCTAAACACTGATCACGTGATTACATCTGCACCCCAGGCGACTTCATGATGGTTAAAGACTCTGACCCTGCAACTCTATCACAGAAACAGGTGAGCTCACCTGGCTTCTCATCCTCTCTCTTCATTGTTTCTTCTTCTTCTTCTTCTTCTTCTCTGCACTCGTCGATGTTCCTGTAAGTCGGCTGAGGACACAAGAAGAAGAAAGATGATGAGGCACAGCCTGTCAGACGACACAGAGGGCTCGTAGGCCCTTCACATCCTCACCTGGTCGCTGTAACGTGATGACATATCATTGGTGGAGGGGAGAAGTCTGCTGATAAGCTGACCAATGGTTTTGAAGGTGGGTCTGTGGGTGGGCTCAAGGCTCCAGCAGAGCTTCATCAGCTGATACCTGCAGAGACAGGTGAGCGTCACTTTCAAAACAACTTTATGAGCACTGACACGAGCATCTGTGAACTCACATCTCTGCCGGGGCGAAGTCAGGCTGCTCCATGTGGCCGCCATCTTTGATCATCTTGTAGAAGTTGGTGTCCACGGCAATGTTTGGGTATGGGCTCTTTCCTGGACAGGTGAACAGAAGACTGTCTCAGAGAATGGCTGCTGAATGTCACGTACTGCTCATCACCAGAGCTGAAATGTGGTGAGGTGGTGCGTGGTGTTGCCATGGTTACCCAGAGAGAAGATCTCCCAGAGTAAGACTCCGTAGGACCAGACGTCGCTCTGCACTGTGTAGACGCACTGAAAGATGCTCTCTGGAGCCATCCACTTCACTGGGAGGCGGGCCTGTCAAAATAAAACAGCGAGTATCAAAATAAAACACAGTGATTGTTAAAATAAACAGCAACGAGTATCAAAATAAAATATGAAGACTGACATTTCCTTGAACGATGTAACTGTCATCATTGCGAATGTCTCGGGCCAAACCGAAGTCGCAGATCTTTGCAACACGACGATCAGTCAGCAGGACATTCCTCGCTGCTACGTCTCTGTGGATACACTGAACCACACAGGTGAGGCGCACAGGTGAAACAATGGTGATTGTTGTGAAAAATGATCCCATGTGAGTGTTTCCTTACATTCCTGGTGGACAGGAAGTCCAGACCCTGAGACACCTGGTAGGAAAAACTCATGAGGTCACTGACTGAAAGACCATCTGTCTGCACACCTGTGAGAAAGACAGTGAGATGAGTTCTTTAATTGCCATAAATGTAAATTATGTCAATTTGTTTAATTTATTGTGATTATGTATGTTATTTATTTCCTTTATTTATTGTTGTTCCTTTTTGGGTAAGAACCATGTTACATTCTATGTTGCGCACAGGCCCCTTTAAGTGGCGCTAAGTGAAGTTAAGAAAGCATGTACAAAGAAGCTAAGTTGTAAGTTAAATAAGTCACAAGAAGGATTAAATAAGCTGTTTCAAAGTGAAAGGCAGCTGTAAAGAAGAGAAAAAGAAGTCTGGAAGTGTTTTGTTCAGTTTTTGTTCCTGAAGCGGACTCATTCCCTCATGGTTGCATGATTGTGCATTTGTTAACTTTGGTTTAAATCTTTACTTACAATATTTATGTTTGATCATTCAGTGCATTTATGTAATGACAGTTTGATGGTAGATTTTATGGTGGTTTGGAGGAGAAGTGTGACTGAAGAATACATCCATCTGTGAACGAAGAACCGTGGTGCCGTGTATTACCTGGAGGTAAGTTCAGGTTCTTACCCTGGTGTGTTTGCCCCGGACTCAGAATTGGCTGCATCTCCTGATACTCCGAGCAGCATGAGATCCCGCTGTCACTGCAACACATATTGGATGTTACACATCAGCTGGGGTTTGAACAGGTAATGGTGGGGCTGCAATGAAACCTAACCTGAACTTCTCAACAAGCATACCTGCCAAATACGGAATACACTAACCCTAGAGCGTACAGGTGTTAGAGCTGGCTGATCTGTCAGTGTGAAGCAGCGTGATCTGCCTCCGACTGTTTGCTTTACTGTTTACTTTGGTATTAACATCTGATCTGTTCTAAGTGATTCACAATCAGTAACTGTAGGTGTGCTGAGGCACACTCAGCCTTTCCTTTCCTCTAAAAGGCTGTGATGATAATAAAGTGCACAGGTGTGAGCAGCATGAAAGACAGATGCTCTGAAACTGAGAGGCGTCACACCTGCGGAGCCTGGCGTGCTGGGCCGCCATGTTCTTATAGAAAGCCTCTTCCTGTACTTCATCCACAGTCACCATGGATGCCACGATGTCCTGAGCCCGACCCCGCAGGAAGTTGAGCAGGTCGCCATGGCTACAGTACTCTGTGATCATCAGCATAGGCCCTGGATAGTCAAAGGTCAGAAAACCACAAGTTGAAATGACTGTCTTTTATTCAGGCTTTTCTTTTTCTTCTTTGAGTCTAACAGCTGAAATGATGTCCACGTGATAGACCCCCCAGGAACTAGGCGCTTCATTTGAAGCACACTTTGGCTTAAGTTGATGAGCGGCTTATTTCCAGACTGCAGAGGACGGCAACCACACAGCAGGGAGTGCTATATTTTTAGTGTAATACAGAGCATCAGCCTCTGAGATGGAAATCAAACCAAACCTGCAGTTCCTCTGGCATCCGGCAGAAGCAGCAGTGAGTCACTCCCCATAGACTCACATGTTAAAATTTTACAGCAGAAATAAACATGTTTACAGCCTGATACACAGACGTCATAACACCTATATGAGGGCAGATTGTTTCTATAACTCACCTGTTTTAACTGTATTCAGACCTTAAGTTTGCAAATTTTCACAATGAATCTTTGACCTACAGTCTACAATCAGTATTTAATAAACATCATCATCACCCCCACGAGTACAGGCTCCCAGCAGGTTAACGATGTTGTCATGGTAGCCGAGATGGCTGAGAATCTTAAGCTCAGACATCAAAGCCTCCCGTTCCTCCGAGTGAGCGCTTGCTGTGGACAAACAGGTGATACATTGGATCATACAACACGAACAATACGATGATGATAATGATGATAATGATGAGGATTGTGATTATGAAACTCTGCATACTAACGTTTAAGCATCTTGACAGCGACTCTGGTGATCTTGTTGTCAGTTTCCAAACCATACGCCGTGGCCTCAACAACCTTCCCGAAAGCCCCAGAGCCCAGGATGGGACCTGAAAGACAGAAAGTCGAGAACATGAAGAAGAAGCCGGAGAGAGGAAGGCTGAGGAGTCAGATCCTCAGTTTGAAGGTTAAAGTGAGCGTGAGCCTGATTCTGTTTGAACTTTCTTCGTGTTAAAAAGGGGGTTCTCCTTTCCCACTGTCACCGAATGCTTCACATTACAATACAAAACCTCAAGACGGCCATCATTGTGAATGCTCCCTGATTAAAACCCAATGTTTCGTACCGAGGCGGAGTTTGTCTCGGGGAAACTCCCACTTCTGATTGTATGGCAGCTGGGTGGGGTCAACAAAGGTGTAGTTGTTTCCATCAGTGCTTTCGATGATCTTCCAGCGGATCTCATACTTGGGTTTCTGGCAGAAGAAGAACAGCAGGTGAAGATTGTTTATTAGTCATCAAGCTGTCAGTCCAACAAGCCTCTGATAGGCTTCACCCACTCACCCACCTCCCTGCTTAGCTACAACAAAAATGACTGATCTCTGACCTGGTGAGCTCTACAGGAGGATCAGTAAATTTACCTGTCTGCACTTGTAGAAGAGGACCAATAGGAGCAGGAAGAGGACAGCGGTGGCACTCAGAACTCCAATCAGAGGCGGAGTGAAGATGATTGGATTCCCTGTAGAAAAGAGGAACTCTGATGAATCTTTATTTAAACCAGTTTGATAATGAAAGAGATTTAACTGCTACCCGTCTGATTAATCCAGTTTTATTCCCCCACACTTACGATGATGGAAGACCCGCAGAGACTCTCCCATGAGGTTGGAGGCAACACACTCCACAGTGACATCATCATCAGCTGACAGGAGGAAGTGGGACCTCACCTCCTCACCGTCCTGTGAGGTCACACTGGCCTGAGAAACCTCATTGGTAGCAATGTGTGCACACCTGTAAGAGAAGCAACATTTTTATTTTTAAAACAGCGCCTCCCTCAGGACAGATTTCACATGATTCTGCAGCCTGTAGCTGGCAGCGCCAGCATACGTACGAGGGCTGGATGCCAGGACAGGTGAACCAGAGAATTGTGGGTAGTGGATATCCTGAGCTGTTGCATGTCAGAGTACTGTTCTCCAAAGTGATATCAGTAGTCGGAAAACCTAAAATAACAAAACTGTTTTCTCAGACTTCAGAAAAGACAAAAACAGAGGTATAAACATCAGCTGAGAGCTTCTTTCGGGATCATGTGATCAGAAGAGGATGAGAAAACAGCACAGACCGTGCCATCTAGAACGTTTCAGACATTCAGCGACTTCTGTTAAAGTAGATTAGACTGCCCTCAACATCAGAAAATACCACTAAAAGGAGAAACTGTGTATTCAGGTGTCTTATAGTATAGCATGCGACTAGATGTCAGACTGTGAGAAGCTTGCGGTGAGGAAGAATGTGATTACAAAAGCTTTCTTACGGTAGACCTTGAGGTCGATGGTGTGTGAGCCACTGAAGAAGGAGTTAGAGAAATGAAACAAGTATTGCCCCCGATCCTCCGGACGCATGCGATGCAGCAGCAGGGTGGCTTCCGAGCTGCAACATCAAAAATACTGCCTTAAAAAATGTTTACACCATCACTACCAACTTAACAAGCCCTTGTACAAACACTACCACCTCAAAGGAACACAGAATATTCCACCTAGGAAATACCACCTTAAAACACTGAGGCACTCCTGACAATAGAGTGGGAGTAGCCTGTAGCCATTGCTCACCTGTAGCTGTTAGCAGCGTAGCTCTCCTGGTACACCGTACTGTCATTGTTGATGAGGTGTGTGGGTGTGGTCCAGCGCTGGCTTGTGATTGGAGGATAGGCCTTCAGCAGGAAGGTGAGGGCCACATCACGACCTTCGTGAGCCTCCACCCTGCTGCTGCCATTAACTTTAGCGCTGCTAGCTCTGTAAGCACTAACATTAGTGATGGGTTCCAGTGACCCACCACTAACGTTAACCTGTATTTCATCTGCTGCAGGCAGGTGTCCTCTGACCTGTACGTGCTCACTTGTCTGAAGGTAGATTCTCAGGTAAGGGCGTTCTGAGGAAGAGGAGATACTGTTGGTGGATGTGTGTGACTTTGAACCTGCATTCTCATTCTAAGGCAATGAGTGTACAAACATTAGGTTAGAAACGGTGCAACCAAAATGACCAAAAGTGTCCCCCCCAAACTTTGTTTGCTAGGGCCCGCTATGTTTTACAAGAATACTACCCCCCCAACCCCCGCACAAATACATCCTCCAACCACACACACACATATTTAGTTTTCAAACTCCATTGCAGTTTATTTCACACCTCAAACCTTTTGTAAACAATTAAACCAGTGCTGTCAGCGTTAATCTTGTTAAAATTACGCTAATGTCATAACCACATTAACGCGTCAAATCTCCGTTAGCAAGTTAATGCGGATCACTCCGTGTGTGGGGCTGCACGGCATCAAAGCGTTAGCACGGTTAGCTCATTAACGCGTTGGCGCACGGGGTGATCTGTGTTAACTCGCTAATGGAGATTTGCCACGTTAATGTGGTCATGGCGTTAACGTAATTTTAACAAGATTAACACTGACAGCACTAAATTAGTAAGTAAAAGTAAACTGCAATAAATTACAGGTTGTAATTAAATACACCACTACCTCTTTTGAAAACAGAAAAACAAACCATCTTTAATTATTTTACGTATAGTTGTTGTTTTTTGTTTTGTTTTTTTTTTTTGTTTTTTACTGTGTAAGAATATTCAACACTGCTATCAATACATTTCTGTGCAAAATGGGTTCAAAAACATAAACAACTGTAGGATACTGTTTGTCTGTGATTTGAAGCGGGGGAACAAACTGTGGCAGGATCAGTTTACTCCATTAGACATGGAAGTAGTGATGTTTTAGTTTATCAGTAAATGTCTTAACTTACCTAGCACCTTGAGCTGGATGGTTGCTGTGGCGACCCCGGCCTCGTTAATTGCCGTACACATGTACTGTCCATTGTCCGTTTGGGTGACCTCAGAGATGCTCAGAGTGCTGTTGATGTACAGCCGCCTGTTACCATAGTAACGACTGTTAGTGGCTTCCAGTTTCTGAAATGAACCAAACAACCAGTCAGCACTTGGAATATTAGGACTGAAAACGCACAGGTGACCTCTGATCTCTCACCTGCTTTCTTGGGTCTGTCCAGGTAACATTATAGAAGTGGGTGGGGTTACTGCAGAGACAGGTAACCTCAAAACGCTCTCCTACCAGACGGACAAATTCATCCTGACTAACAGACAGGGAGGGGGGGTGGCGCAACACTGCATACAGACAGGTGAAGTCAAACAGGTAATCAGATAGGTATACAGACAGACAGGTGTATAGATAAACAAGTGTAGAGATAGACAGGTGTTACCAGGGAGCACCAGCAGGTTCACGGGCCTGGATTTGAACTGTCTGCCATCCTTCCAGCCTGAACACACGTAGCGGCCATTGAACAAAGCCTTCAGGTCTCGGATTAGGGCTCCTCTTCGAGGATCAAAGGTCACGTTCATGGCGGTTGGCAGGTTCCTCCCGTCCTCTGATTGAAGGGTGAGATTTGTTACCAAGGGGTCAGTCAGTAGACACTTGAACAGGAAGTCCTCACCCTCCTTGAGATGGGGGATGCCATGACGGGTTTCAAACACTTTGGAGAGATCTGCTGGGTCTGAGAGAGGGGGATTATGGAAAACTGGAGGTCATTCTATGAATGAGTTCAGTCTGGTCACATTTGTATTAAAAGTATAAGGAAAAACCAATATCACTAACTAAAGGAACTTCAGGAGGACTACTGATCTTACCTGTGACATACAGGTGGATCCAGCTGTTCAGGTGCGCCAGGCTCTCGTTGGTGTATCTGCAGGTGTATGTTCCAGTGTGCCTGGGTGTAGCACGTTTGACCTCCACAGGGTCTGGTAGGTTGCCCCGATACACCAGTGGAAATGCAGTGCTGGTCCAGTGAACTGACCCGTTACCATGGCAACTGAGGCTGAAATTGGTGCCAGCAGTAAGAACTCGATCAGATTTACTTGGAAGGAAGTCAGAATTTAGACGGATCGATGGTGGATCAGGAGGTTCTGAAACAAACAGAAAGACAACTGAACCCATCAAACACAGCGGTCACAGAGCACACACCTGAATATACCTGAATAGTACAGGGTGGGCCATTTATATGGATACACCGTAATAACATGGGAATGGTTGGTGATGTTAAAGTCCTGTTTGTGGCACATTAGTATATGTGAGGGGGCAAACTCCTCAAGATGGGTGGTGACCATGGTGGCCATTTAGAAGTCGGCCATCTTGGATACAACTTTTGTTTTTTCAATAGGAAGAGGGCCATGTGACACATCAAACTTATTGGTAATGTCACAAGAAAAACAATGTCCTAACCTAATCCTGATGTCCTAACTCTTAACCTGTAATTTTCAATTTTGTATATTTATATTAATCTGTAAATTAGCAACTTTTGTACATATCTTTACATAAACACCTTGATTTTGCATACTCTGTATATATTATTACTGTGACAGTGTTGAAACCACTTGCACTTTAAACTCTGATTACACCCACACATAAGCACTGCTTTACTTATTTATTACTTTCTTTTTAGTTGTGTGAAGGGAACCTGCAAAGTAAGAATTTCATTCCTCTGCATAACCATCTGTGTTTTGTGGTGTACATGACAAAACCTTTTTCAATCTTGAATCAGAGCTGAGTCACCTGATTGGACCTTTGTGTCTTTTAAGAGATTGGCCACCCAGCAGGTGAGTTTGGACACTAACACTTCCAGTCCGCGGTTTGTTTGAAAACAGAGTTCCAGTCCTGACATTCGCCAAACACAGACGAGGGAACACAGATGCCTCAGACAGTCGATACTGAAATGAACACGCAACTTCTGTGAAACATCATTTACAGCTCGGGGATGGGAACAGCAGAGCTTACGGATTCCACGTGGATTTATCCCTAATCCTTTATTGGTCAGATTTTGTGTGTCATCTCCCATAACCTGGAACATCTAGCTCTGTGTCACCTAGTCACATTCACGCAGTTTTTCATTGGTGAGACGAACGTGCTACGGTTTGATGAGTTATGTGTATAAACTGACCTGCTTGACATTAACATGTAAATAAAACCAGAGTGAAACCCTGAGAAACGTTTATGAGACGACGATGCACTTCTGAGTCTCTTCAGGACGGGCAGATGTTATAGATGTTAGCAACATCAGTTTAAAGGGGGTCTCAATAAAAGTACAAACACTGAGAAGAGGATACAACACAACTTTATTTAAAATCAGAGAGGAAACCACTGAAATCATCTGATTTAACACACAGGAGGTCTGTTAGCTGACTGATCCACTGATTAACTGACAGCAGGTTTGTTAGAGCGTTACTGGTTAATATGTGATGTTGTTCAGCTAGAACAAAAATCATTTGTTGTTTGATAGGACTCTTATTGGCTGGTTAACAATGTGTAATTTCATCAGAAAAGATGATATCAAAAAGGGTCAGAGAATCTCATTTGCTGGCTGGTGTCTTGGTGGTCTCCTGCAGGTGTGTGGCGATGCGAGATGTCTGCAGCAGTAAAGCTTGATGGTTTTCAACCAGCAGGCTCTGGTGACGAGCCAGGTTCTGCAGATCCTGGATCTGCTGCAACCCCTGAGACATGCAGACAAGGTTAGACTGATCTCCTCAGCAGATACTGAGATTAAAAATGGCTAATCAATGCTTCTGAATGACTTAATCTGGGTGGCTCTTTGCATACTTGGTCTGTAAATCTTAAACAATGCAGAACCAGAACTTCCAGCACTCAGACAAGCTGTATTAATTTAGTTTAAACTAATATTAATAAGAATGCATCTGAACTAAATCTGAGATATGCTCATCTAAAATCAGCTAAACCTGAGTTAGAACTGTGATGACGTATCTGTAAAAATCCTTGGCTAAATTTATGATATACCAAACGTGCGCTAATCTCATCTCAAATAAACTCAACAACATTAAGTCCAAGATAAATTGAACTAAAGCCGGGCTAAAGCTGGACTCGCCTGAGTTCCCAGGGTGCCAAGCTGATCGACCACCTGGGCCTGCTGTTTGGCCGCCTCCGTCTGGATCTGGACCAGTTGGGTCAGCAGATTCAGGACCTCCTTCCTCCACGTGTCCTCATGTTGCTGAGTCTGGATTAACTCCAGCAGTCTTGAGGTGGAGCCCGGACCGGCAGGGTCAGTGTCTGATTGGCCAGGAGACTGGGCTGCGCCCATCATGATACCAGCGGGTGGGATGTCATGGAGATCACCTGGAGTGAAGACGCCTGAAGTCAAAACTTCAGTTTTTTTTGTAGAGCAATCCTATTCCTGTGACTTTCAAAATAAAAGCCCTATTTTATTAAAAGTTAAAGTGTGAGGAAAAGTTGGAGGACACGCTGCTCGTCCTGTGATGACCCCCCCGACACTACACCATATATTTTCAACCGGAACATTATGGTTAACAGGTGGATAGCTGCACAGCAAACAGCCACTTACTGGTAAAGACGAAGTGGTCAGTATATCCTGGTTTAACATGAACTCACTGCTGCAGCACTACAGTGATGGCCATTCACTAGTTAGTTTCAGTGTCCTTATTTTCCTCTGAGGTATCAATTCTGTCACTAGTAACAAGAGGTGGGCAGAATCTTACTTTACTCATTATTCAAGTAACGAGTAAAGATTCAAGACTCACAGCGTTTATTGTCATGTGTACAAAGAAAAGCATTTGTCTGTACAATGAAATTCTCTGCTGTCCACACACAGATCCCGGTTAATATGTACAATAGGACTAGGACAGATAAAATACAAATAGTATAAATAAATAAATGGAGACAAAAAATTGAAGTATTAAAAAGATTTGTGTGCAAAAAGAGCTATGTAAGGCATTACTATTGCAAAAAAGTAATTAGATTACTATTTTTTTCCCCATAAGAGCACTGCGTTACTGCGTTACTAAACCGGGATTTTGTTAGTGAGAGTGTCTCATGACAATGATGTACAAGCATGTGACGTTTGTGGCAGCAACAGACGTGTGCAGATCAACAATGGATAATATGGAGTGCAGGAGAGAGTACGACCATGCAGCGTTTAAAGCGTGGATTTACTCACATTACTTTGAGTTTGATTCTGTAAAAAGTGAGAAAAACATTAGCGTCCACTGTACACTCTGCATGGGAAGAAAACTTCTTTCTACAGCAAAAAGTTAAACTTCAAATCTGAGCAAGTACTGAGCATGCTGCCACGGGAATGTGAAATTCACAGAGAGATCCCCCCACTGACATGACCGCTGTGGTACTGCTGTGGCAAACCTCCACCCGCCCCACTCCTGCTAAACAGGTGACAATAGATTTCGGAGTTGCTGAATCGTTGATTTTATTTATTTTTATTATTATTTATTATTATTATTAAATGTGTAACACAAAAGGATAATACAGGAATGCACAGATATCAACACACCATAGCACAATAAACACAGACAGCAACATGGGAAAGAGTTCCAGTGTGTACATCTGATCTGGGACCGCTGCAATCTTTCGACTGCACCTCCAACTGACCTGATGTCCACATCAGAGGGGAGGTAAGCGTTGGAGGTGGCGTTGGATCCGGGGTAGGGAGGGTGATGCGTCAGTGAGTGCTTATCAGTATCAGTATATATATGTGTGTCCATAGTTCAGCTGAGACAGTGTCCTTCGCCCTGCCAGGCTAAGTAAACAGTCTTCCAGCCAACCCAGGTGAACAGCTGGTTCCGCTTTCTTAATTCTCCGATAAGTCAGGGCCAAGCCAGCTCCGATCAGCAAGAACCCTGTCATCATGGTTCCAAATAGGTAGATATCTTCAGCGTCCTCGATCGACAGTCCCGCCAGGCACACGATCCTCTGCCACCCGTCCATCGTGTATCCGGCAGGGAAAGTCCCTCCAGGGCACTCGGGCTCACCCGAGCCCAGACTTCTCGTTGAGAAAAGGGTGTCAATAGCATTCAGAGACCAGTTGATCAAATCCATAATTCTCTTTAGGTTTTAGAGAACAGACTGTGAGAGAGTGTTCAGGGAAAGTTTTACAAACGAGACAAGACAAGGACATAAGAACTAAGCAGGGAAGATAAGGGAGAGGAGAAAAGTCCGTCCGCCTCCTCCGAGAGCCAAAAGGAAAGCTGTGCACTCTGATTTAAAGGTGAAAAGCACCTGAGCAGGTGAGCAGAGCTGCAGAGTCCAGAATCAGCTGACACGGGTGTGTCACTGTGAGCTCTGAACACTAACCCCCATTGTCAGCACACAACAGCGTGCACAATCAAAATCAGATTCAGAATCGCGTTTATTGGCCATGTATATGCTCAGACACATACAAGGAATTTGGTTCTGGTAGATGGTGACTCTCAAGCACAACAATGTAAATCTCAACACACACACACACACACACACACACACACACACACACACACACACACACACACACACACGTGTGGATATATACATGGTACACATGGATACACAAACATACACAAAGCTGTGTAAACCAACCATAAATAACCAATCTAAATCTTATATACATAAACTACAGGATGACAGAAAGGAGATGAAGTGGAATGAGTACTACAGAACATAAGGTGCAGCTGCAGTCTGGCAGTGGGAGCAGTGTGGCAGGTCAACTGTTTAGGAGGGAGATGGCGAGGGGAAAGAAACGGTTCCTGTGTCGGGTGGTCCTGGTCTGCAGGCTTCTGTACCGTCTGCCAGAGGGCAGCAGGTCAAAAAGTCTGTGTCCAGGGTGTGAGGGGTCTGTGATGATCTTCCCTGCCCGTTTCATGCTTCTTGAGAGCTGTAGGTCCTGGATGGAGGACAGGGGGGTGCCGATGATCTTTTCTGCTACCCGTGCAGTCCGCTGCAGGCTGCTCCTGTCCTGTTTAGTGGCTGCACCATACCAGACTGTGATGGAGGAGCACAGGACGGACTCAATGACTGCAGTGTAGAACTGGATCAGCAGCTGCTGTGGGAGACTGTACTTCCCCAGTTCTCTCAGGACAATCGGCACACACTGCAACGTGTGCTTCATAGGGACAAACACAATAGGAAAAAATGTATTTTAAATAGAAAAGGCGGACTGAGTTTGG
The DNA here is from genome assembly GCF_041146795.1 of Maylandia zebra. Lineage (NCBI taxonomy): Eukaryota > Metazoa > Chordata > Actinopteri > Cichliformes > Cichlidae > Maylandia > Maylandia zebra. The sequence continues at coordinate 34,096,394 of NC_135176.1, read as the reverse complement.
TGTCACGTTTAACACTTTATGACCAACCACAGAGCTCTTTGCATCTTTACATGTTTACATGCTGTGAAATGCTGCAGCAAGAGTCCTGACAGGGACTAGAAAGAGAGAGCAGATTTCTCCTGTTTTGGCTTCCTGTTAAATCCAGAATTCAAAATCCTGCTCCTCACATACAAGGTCTTAAATAATCAGGCCCCATCTTATCTTAATGACCTTGTAGTACCATATCACCCTATTAGAGCACTTCGCTCTCGCACTGCAGGCTTACTAAAGCATATAGTTAGGGCAATAGGTGGCAGCAGATGGCCACCCCTCCCTGAGCCTGGTTCTGCTGAACCTTTGTAATTGTCCGAGCTCATCCACTCCACACCATGGAATCCTCGACCACCTTACTGAGGGCTGATCATCTTCACTAACCTGCCAGCAGTTGTTTTCCTCTCCTTTGAGTGGCGATATCACTTGGCGTTCGCTCTCTCTGCGCCTGTCTTCATCCTGTCTTCCTTCTCTCGCCCCAACCGGTCGCAGCAGATGGCCCCGCCCCTCCCTGAGCCTGGTTCTGCTGGAGGTTTCTTCCTGTTAAAAGGGAGTTTTTCCTTCCCACTGTCGCCAAAGTGCTTGATCATAGGGGGTCATATGATTGTTGGGCTTTTCTCTGTATGATTTAGTGTAGGTCTACTTTACAATATAAAGCACCTTGAGGTTGTTGTGATTTGGCACTATATAAATGAAATTGAATTGAAATACAGTTATACCCTCGCTACAACGTGGTTCACTTTTCATGGCCTAGCTGTGTTGCTGATTTTTTTTTTGGTTTCATTCTTTAATACTGGACTTATTTTTCTATGAAGGTTTGAACTTTGAGAGTGTTTAAACATAGGAAAAGTGTGAAAATGTTGATGAGAGAAGTGTATAAAGTGTGTAGTGAGGGGTTTTACAGCCTTAAAACATCTATAATAATTGTAAAAAAATAAACATTGCAGATTTCACATATTGCCAGTTATTTTTAAAATGTAACTCCGGCGACATACGAGGGGTCACTGTAATCACATTTTGAGCGGTTCAGCTTTGTACAACCTTTATAACTCAAAGTGTGAAAGAAGTATCTACATAAAATGCTAAAAAGTGAATAAACCACACAAAACAATGTCCACACTTTTAAGCAGAGAAAGTTTGATTGTTCACCACTTCATTTTTATAAAATGTAGCAAAACCAAAAACACAATGCAGAACAATGAATGTGATCAGTGCCGTGACACAGGCACAGCCTCAGGGGGCTGTTTCCTGCACAGGTGTGTTCCCAGACCCTGACTCATCCTGGTCTCCGACCCAAACACCACCGACACCACCCAGAGACTCAAAACAAAACTGAGCGGCGAGTGAAACAGGACGTGAAGCCGAGGCCCGCGGTCACACGATTTACACGAACATCACCTGCTCGCCGTCACAAACATAGCCTCATGTCCACAGCCTCACGTCCACCGCACGTTACAGAACATAGTAATTATAATTCAGCACTGATGATTTTACACATCTGTCTGTATCACACCTGTGACCCAAGAACAATGCAGTGATTCAGGCTGGAACAAAGACTGGTGTGTATGTGTGTGTGTGTGTGTGTGTAGATTCCACTTCATACAGCATGCCTCATTCACAGCAACACTTTCTCCTATGCTCGCTAACACTCACATTGATACTCTGATGGAGGCATTGGAGCAACTCAGGGCTCATATCTTGTCCAAAGATATTTGGTGTGCAGACTGGAGGGAGCCAGGGATCGACCCACCGTTCTGCTCAGTGGATGACCTGCTCTACGTCCTGAGCTACAGCCACCCTGTAGCTGTGTGTAAGTGTGTGTGTGTGTGTGTGTTCTGTGACTGTTTGTTAAGTTTCAGGTTAACATCTGCTTGTGCCTTTCAGTGCTGATGGAGTTTTTCCAGATGTGCTGCTTAGATTTTCTCCATGTGTTTTACAGCCTGACAGTGTACACCACCTCAGCTCTGCTCATTTAATCTGACACTCAGGGGTCAGAATATTAGGAACACGCCCTGATCCAGCAACTCCGGCCTGCTGGATCAGGGCGTGTTCCTAATATTCTGTCCTAATAATCGAGCGGTGCTCTGATCGATAAACAAAGAAGGACATTTGTCAAGCTTCATGTGACAGTTGGAGACTCACATCATCGAGTTTCGCAATCAGAGCGAAAAAACAAGAAGTGAAACTTTGAGCGTGTGTGTGTGTCTGTTCGTGTGTGTGTGTGTGCGTGGGTGCGTGTCTGTGTGTGCGTATCTGTGTGTGCGTGTCTGTATCTGTTTGTGTGTGTGAGTGTGTGTCTGTGTGTGTGTGTGCGTGGGTGTTTGTGTGTGCGTATGTGTGTGTCTGTTCGTGTGTGTGTGCGTGTCTGTATCTGTTTGTGTGTGTATCTGTTTGTGTGTGTGTCTGTTTTCTCCTCTGGCTCTGAACTCTGAACAGCGCCAGTGTTATTGATCATTAGTGTAATTATCAGCTGTCGTTTTGATAATGAGTCATTATTCATCTCCAGCTGGATAAAAGCTGATCACAGATCAGATTTACAGTCAGATGTTGTGTGTGTGTGTGTGTGTGTGTGTGTGTGTGTGTGTGTGTGTGTGTGTGTGTGTGTGTGTGTGTGTGAGAGAAGGTCAACACACACTCGCACAGTAAAAGCTAACCCTGACAGGAAGTAGAATCCTTCCTGAAGTCTGCTGGTAAAAGTGTTTTTAAACCACACCAACATCCACAGATTGGGCAACTCCAGAGTTTCTGCAGATGGTGTCTCACACCACCACCACCACCATCATCATCATCATCACCGCTAACAAAGTTGGATTCCGTTCTTACACCAAACACAGCTTAAAGCAGTGTAAAGCAGCTCCGCACTGAGCGCGCTCTGTAACGTGAAATCATTTGGTTTTTCATCGAGGTTGGAGCAGCCCCTCCTCTCTGGTATAAATGTGAGTTTGGACTGGTTTTACTGGTTTCCTGATCTGAAGGTTTCACTGAGCCTCAGCTCTGAGGACTCGCAGACTTCCTTTAAACCGCTTCTTCACACTGGCTTTTCTTACTTCGATATGATGTCATCATTTTACCATCACTTTGACGGCTTGCTCTTGACGTTTCTCTTTACTTTGATCCTATTTAGTCACCAGCTGTAGTTAAAGGCCACGTGTAAATTATTCTTTACAGGCTGTGCCCCGCCTTCGTCTGACTATGATGAAGCTCCACAGGTGAGCTCGGCAGGTATGGAAATAGCTGTGCAGTTTGCTGGAGCTCACCCCCACTGGGCAGATACATTTGTGCAGGTGATGAAGAGCACACGCTGCCTGCTCTTTTAAACCCCACTGCAGAAACAATAATGATGCCTGTTGCCTAGCAACCTGCGCCATCTTATATTAAAGAATACAAACTGATCACAAACAAGCAGCTGCAGCAGAGATGACACCTGACGAACTTTTTATCTAATTTTTTGGCACGTTGAAATGAATGGACCACATTACAAGTGTGGTTGCCAGTTTAGCTCACCAGGGTGAGCCATGTTTTAGCTCAGTGAGATGAGCCGCCCTTCTGAGAGGGCCGGGTTCGAATCTTGCCCATGCCCATTTCTTTTCAACAGACAGTTCAACTTTTCACCTCTTTTCAGCAGAAAATTCTGCTTCTTCATCTCTTTTCAGCAGATTCCACTACACAGCATTCACACTGCATTTTCACAGGAAATGCAGCTTTTTCTAGTTTACTTTGACTTTCTTTTGTTGGTTTTTGTTTATTTTTCTTGTGATTAGTTTTGGTTTTATTTGCTTATTTTTTGTAATTCAGCTGAATTTCTTATTGTGTGAGTCTTTTTTTGTGTTGGTTGTTTAGATTTATTATACTTTATTTATTTATTTACTTCTTTTCAGAAGTAAAGTTAAGTTTACATTGGTGTTCTAGTTTAGATTAGTTTATTTGTTTTTTTAACCTTTATCTTACTTTGAGCTGTTCTTACTTCATTTCAGTTGAATTGTAGCGTTTGCTTTCATACTTTAATTTACTCCATGTTGTTTGTGTTAGTTTTCATTTACTTCAGTCTCGTTTAGTTTACTTTTTAAAAAATTGTTAGCTTGCTTTTGCATAATGATTTGTTTTTAACTGTGGTTCATGTTTACGTTGCTTTTGTTTAACCTTTTGTTACTTTAGATTTCTTTGACTCTTTTTAGTGCAGTCTAGTTTTAAAAGACCTCAGCAGCTTTCACTGCATCTGAAACTTGGTATCTCCACCGGGCCTCTTGTTTCAGGAACAGAAAGTTGGGTGTTTGTCAGAGAATTAAAGTCAAACACGTCAAACTGAACTGTCTCTTATTTATTTATTTATTTTTATGGTCACATTCATGTTACCAGTGACTGATCAAAGACTTCTTACATCAATGAGTCTGAATAAGATTTAAAGGGAAAAACACAAGTTTGTTCCATGAAGAGCTGACCGAGGCCGCTGTCCTCTCAGAACTGAGAGGACAGGAGAGTTTGTGTGGACGCAGAACTGAATCACACCGCACAGACGCTCCAGTAACCCCTGACAGCAGACACACAAACGTCAGAAACACAAACGTCACACACACAAACACACAAACGTCAGAAACACCAACGTCACACACCCAACGTCAGACACACAAACATCAGAAACACAAATGTCACACACACAAACACACAAACGTCAGAAACACCAACGTCACACACCCAACGTCAGACACACAAACATCAGAAACACAAATGTCACACACACAAACACACAAACGTCAGACACACAAACGTCAGAAACACAAACGTCAAACACACACAAATGTCACACACAAAAACACGCAAACAAACACACAAATATCAGACACACAAACACCAGAAATACAGACTTCGGAAACACAAACTTCAGACACACAAACTTCAGACACACAAACATCTGACACGCAAACGTCAGACACAGAAACATCAGAAATACAGACTTCGGACACACAAACATCTGACACGCAAACGTCAGACACAGAAACATCAGAAATACAGACTTCGGACACACAAACATCACACACGCAAATATCACGCACACAAAGACAAACAGGTCAGATACACAAAGTCAGACACACAGACACACAACCTTCAGACACACAACCTTCAGACACACGAACATCAGAAATACAAAACGTTGGAAACACAAACTTCAGACACTCAAACGTCAGACACACAAACTTCAGACACACAAACTTCAGACAAACAAACTTCAGACACACAAACACCAGAAACACAAACTTCGGAAAAACAAACTTCAGACACACAAACATCAGAAACACAAACTTCAGACACACAAACACCAGAAATACAAACTTCGGAAACACAAATGTCACACACACAAACATCAGACACTCAAACGTCAGACACAGAAACTTCAGACACACAAACACCAGAAATACAAACATCAGAAACACAAATGTCAGAAAACAAACGTCACACACACATACATCACACACACAAAGACAAACAGGTCAGATACACAGAGTCAGACACACACACACAAACTTCAGACACACAACCTTCAGACACACGAATGTCAGACACACGAACGTCAGACACACAACCTTCAGACAAACAAACGTCAGACACACAAACTTCAGACACACAAACTTCAGACACACAAACTTCAGACAAACAAACATCAGACACACAAACTTCAGACACACAAACTTCAGACACTCAAACGTCAGACACACAAACATCAGAAATACAAAACGTTGGAAACACAAACTTCAGATACACAAACGTCAGACACACAAACTTCAGACACACAAACTTCAGACAAACAAACATCAGACACAAAAACTTCAGACACACAAACTTCAGACACTCAAACGTCAGACACACAAACATCAGAGACACACACTTCAGACACACAAACTTCAGACAAACAAACATCAGACACACAAACTTCAGACACACAAACTTCAGACACTCAAACGTCAGACACACAAACATCAGAAATACAAAACGTTGGAAACACAAACTTCAGATACACAAACGTCAGACACACAAACTTCAGACACACAAACTTCAGACAAACAAACATCAGACACAAAAACTTCAGACACACAAACTTCAGACACTCAAACGTCAGACACACAAACATCAGAGACACACACTTCAGACACACAAACTTCAGACAAACAAACATCAGAAATACAAACTTTGGAATCACAAACATCAGACACACAAACACCAGAAATACAAACTTCAGAAACACAAATGTCAGACACACAAACTTCAGAGACACAAACACCAGAAATACAAACGTCACACACACATACATCACACACACAAAGACAAACAGGTCAGATACACAGAGTCAGACACACAGACACACAAACATCAGACACACAACCTTCAGACACACGAATGTCAGACACACAAACATCAGACACACAACCTTCAGACACACAAAACATCAGACACTCAAACGTCAGACACACGAACATCGAAATACAAACTTCAGACACACAAACATCAGAAATACAAAACGTTGGAAACACAAACTTCAGACACTCAAACGTCAGACACACCAACATCAGACACACAACCTTCAGAAACACAAACTTCAGACACACAAAGTTCAGAGTGAGAAGATCCAACCAAAACCTCTCATTGAGTCAACGATCAACAATCAGTAATGATTGGCTAACAGCTTGTGAGGTCGTCAGACCGAGCGGACATACGAGGTTTTCACTGTTTGGAGAAAGTGCTGCAGTTGGGAGGTTTCAATGGGGGGGGGGGGGGGGGGGGGGGGGTGTGCTGAAACCTCAGAGAGTCAGGAAACACATTTTCTTATTTTTACCAGAGACCACAAATACACACACGCACACACACAAAGGGACTGTGTGTCTGTGTGCGTGTGAGGGTCTCCTCTGTCCCACTTCCTCGTTTTACTTCTCCTTCTCTGAGGACTCTGTGGGAGTGGGGTGGAGGCCATGGAGGAAGCGATCACCACATGTTTACGCCGCTTGGACGCGACTCAGCGGAGTGTCACAGCTCAGCGCTGCGTTTAAGGTCACAACAAAGAGCTGGGAAATGATTGTCCTCTCCTCTGAGGGTGGAGACTGAACACACTGAACAATCACACACACACATACACTGCTGCACTTTTGTTTGATTTAATAAAATATTTAAAAATTAAAACACATTAAATCACAGATCACCACGTGTAACACCATCACGAGTCACAGCACACGGATGAGATTTATTGATTTCAGTGGTTTGTTTCAGCATTTTTGTACTTCATCAATCTGTCTGTGTGTGTGAGAGTTTCTACTATCAGAGTAGAAACTGATCTGGAGTTTCTACTAAAACGTTGGAGGTAGTTCATAAGAGATTACAGGACGAACCTAACCTCAGCAACAGGACTGCTCTCAGCATCGACCAAGTGTGTTTAAACTGTGTCTTCATTCCACCTACTTCACATACAAGGGTCAGTTTTACAGGCAGAAACATGGGTGTGCCATGGGCTCCCCAGTTTCACCCATCGTGGCCAATATGTACATGGAAGAAGTGGGAAAGAGGGCTTTGCTATCCTACCCTGGAACACCACCAATCCATTGGTTCAGATATGTGGATGACACCTGGGTGAAAATCAAATCTCAGGACGTTCCACATTTCACGGATCACATTAACTCAGTGGACCGACTCATCAAAATGAGTCGGTCCACTGAGTTAATGTGATATGAAAAGTGGCAGCTTAGCCTTCTTAGACTGTGAGATTTCCATCAGTAATGGGGGACATCTAAAAGCTGACGTGTACCGTAAACCTACACATACGGATCAGTATCTAAGGTTTGACTCTCATCATCCACCGGAGCATAAACTGGGTGTCATCAGGACGCTACAACACAGAGCGAACACCATCCCCACAGACACAGCGGCCAGGGAGGCAGAAGAACATCAAATCAAGGAGTAATACAGCCCATTGTTGTCTGTGAAGGTTCTCAGTCATCCAGGTCATCGTAGTTTAGGGAGCTTGGAAAGAAAAATGTCTGGACTTCTTTAAGTTTCTTGAAGACGTGTCATCCAAGAAGCTTCTTCAGTTGTAGGTCAAATGGTCGAGAGTCCCAGATTTAAGTCCTTGAGGAGTGTCCCCCAAGGGTGTCATGAATCCCCTGTTGATCCTCTACATAATTGCACAGGTCAAGGTGTGAAAGTAAGTGTAGGTCACAATCAGCCAACGTTGTTTGGCCATTGTCCAACAGTGCTACTGGTTTCAGTCAAACAAATGTCCTGTTTAAAAGGTTGGAAACCTGCAGACAGCTGAGACTGAAGAAGTCACCTGATGATGATGATGAAATGTTTCTCAAACTGAAAACATTCAGATGGACAGAATCCGCTTTCTGTGCTGACTCCAGGTCAGTTTAACCCTACTGTAGGAGGCTGTGTGAGGCTCTGTTTAACATCCATGATGTGCAGGAGCACAGATCATAATGCACAAAGTGCATTATGATCTGTCTCATAATGCACAAAGTGCATTGTGGGTAAACGCTCAGGCTTGTACCAGCGTGTAAGACAGGTGTCTGCTCAGCACAGGTGAGCACGTGAGGGGTCTGCTTTACTCTACAGCATTTATTAGAGAAAGAAACATGTATAAAACTAACTATTCTGTTTTTCTTTATTCAACTGATAATAAAGCAAAGTCAGAAATTGCTTCAGTGTCTAAAGAAGAGGCAGCTGATTATTGATCACTAATGTACTGATGTATTGATTGAACATCTGTAGGCAGGTGCGACTGCTCTTCCTGTCAGCCATGAGGAGTTCAGGGTCTGGATAGAGGTCCTGGTCCCGCGTTTCTGTGCTGTCTGTGTCTGTGGGCACGGTAGTGTGGGTGTGTGTCCTTCAGCTGCTGAAGCACAGCAAACCCTCCAACCTTCTTCAGGTTTAAGGCGGTGCTTACTGCTTTACAACTCACTTAAGTTTGCATTATTAGGGGCGTGGCCTCGTCGACTGACAGGTGGATGGTGACACAGGTGACTGCAGCTGCTGGCTGTCTGCTAGCTTCACCTGAGCAGGACCTCTGAACATGTTTGTGCTGCTGGAGCATTTTAATGACATCATGTGACCAATAACATGGCTGTTGTGAGGGCACTGTAATAACAGAGGACTTAGCTGCAGGTTACTGATTAGCAGGTATTCTAACAGCTGGAACATTATAACTTTATTTAAAAAAATAATTATAGAACTTGAATTATAAATTTTACAAAAACGAAGCAGCAAACAAGGGAAGTGAAGAAGACACAAACACAGAAATCACTTCAACTTTCAGCAGAACTACAGACCACGCTGACAACACTCCAAGCATCATGTTCATGGAAATCACCGTTTTCAGGTAGAAGCGCTGACAATGATCCAATCAGAATCCAGAGGACAAAAGCACTAAACATGACCTCCTAAGGACTGTGGAACCCCCGCCACGTGTACGTTAACCACCGCTGCACAGACACGTTATTAGTAACCTGGGTCTGATTCCACGACATCATTTAAAAAGGAAAATATCAGACGTTAAAGCAGCCGTGCTGTTCCAGCCGTGACCCGGTGACCCCGGTTCTGACTGAAGCTCTGTGCAGACGCTGCTGTGCACATTTGCTTCCTGTGGTTCAAACAGCAGTTTAACTGTCCACAAACTTTTGTCCTGCGAGCGCTCTGAAAGCAGCGCCTGGTTTCCTGCTGCTGAATGGCTCAAAGCCACAACAATAAGAGCCTGAGGTCACATGACCCACGCAGTTGGTCAACAAAATAAAAACTTTTTACAGCAGGTTCACGAAACAAAGAGCAAAACACGTGTTTCATGTCTGATATTATATTAAAATCTTTTCTCTTTCAGAGAAACAAACCATCAGAAAATATAAAAATGATAATTTATAAAGTACTTATTAGTTAGAAATATTAAAACATCAATCTGAGCAACAAATCAGCCATTTTCATTCCTGTTGCTCCAGTGTTATCTAAAAGAATAATATACATGTGATAATTGTGTAATAAACATGTAATAAACTAATGACACCATTACCAAGCTGTAATAACATAACAAAATCTTAAAATAAAATTAATCCTTTAAAACCTGAACCATGAAATAACTGCCAGAAGTCTTTAGTTTTTTGAACTTTCAGACAATATATATAAAAATATATCAAACTTTAATTTGTATATAAATGAATTTTCAGTTGCACCATATTTGCTACATAAGCCATATTTTTGCAATTTAGTCATTAAAAACGTGTCATGTATAATGTTTTGAGGGTAAAACAAAGTCACACTGATGATGTAGAAGTCTCAAAAAGTCACAAAAACACATGAATCAGATACGATACGCCGGGCTTTAAAGAGTAAAATGTTAATCTCAGGTCATGAAAAGATTAAATGTGTCGTAAACATTTTTAATAAAATATTTGTTTTGTTCATTGAACATCACTGATCGATGTTTGATTAAACAAACAAGCTTCCTGATGTTATTGATTTGATTATTAATAAGTGATGTTACTAATGTAACTGTGATCTGAGACCAGTTTCAGGTTTTCCTTTTCATCACTTTGAATGTTTCAGAGTCTTGTTTCTGTTGTTTATTTACAGTTTGTTTTGGTAAACAAAGAGTAAACATAAACAGATTTGTTTTCTTACCTCCTGCAGAGCGGCTCAGGGCGATGAAAAGCAGCAGACAGTGGAGCCACATCTCTCTCTCTCGCTCAGTGTTGTTGGAGCTGAAGTCAGAGTGAATCTGACTGAATGAGTCCAACTTCCTCCTGAAACACCGAGCGCTCAGCTGCCCCTCCCCTCCTCCTTGCATCCAATCACAGGAGGGGCTCAGTCCTCTGAATTTGATCCACAGGTAACTTCAGCTGGTTTCTGTACTATCAAATTGGTTCACTTCTTACCTGGACCATCACCATGGTAACTGATGCTGCAGACCTGACTTGGGGCCCGTTCTTCGTACCTCGCTAAGTAGGTTAGCTGGATTAGATTGTTGACGATTTCGCGTGATCTTGGATCGTTCAGTTCCCCGAAGCTCATCCGGGACTTGCTGCCATAGCAACAGAGCCGTAAGCGTAAACCTGCTCGGGAGCAGGCTTACTTTATGTAAACAGGATTAGATCGCGGCCACGCAGGTATGTCCGCTTCATTTATACGAAAGCAACAGCGATATTCCACCACTGTTTCACCATAAATAAATAACATCAATGTAACTAAAGATAATGCAGCACTTGATCCTTTTATTGATGTCACACAGATACATACAGGTCACTTCCTAAAAAAGGGAAATGTACTATTAACATTCTATTACATGTATGTGATTATTACAGATGTAAGTCATATTTCAGAGTAGTAATTGCAAATTACTTCGTGTAATCAAGATGAGAGACCACGGCTATAAAAGCGAAGGTGGATTTGGGAAGCCCGTCGCAGCCATGTCCTGTCCGTATACGCGAGCCACCCATTGCGGAAGGTGCAAGATTGATAAGGAGAGTCCTCAGAACTCAGCGTATATTGCGGGATAGACAGGATCCTTTAGCTCAGCGCGACAGTGTGCTCATTGAGAGATATCGATATTCCCATGAGGGTATTATTCACTTAACCAACTTGTTGACAAGGGGGTGCAGGACCACCACCTGTCTTTTTTTTTGCTCTGCCCTTTTCTTGGTTGCTGTTATGAACAAACAAACAGATTATTTCAGGGTCTCTTTTCAAGAGACGAAAAGCAATATAAGTGATAAATATTACCATTCTGTAGAATATTCTTATATTTCACTTTTACCTGTTCCCATGTTCTAGTGGGTCCTGTTGTGGCTCTAATGTGTAAGGGGATATAATATAACATAATATAATATAATGTAATATAATATAGTGTAATATAATAAATCTACCCTACCGCCTACTGGTGTTGGCCAGAGGGGCCGATGGCACGATATGGCAGCCTGGCTGCCAGTGAGCAGCTTCCGGTTCCTTGGAGTACATCTGGCTGAGGATCTTACGTGGTCAGTACACACAAACAAAACAGTGAAGAAGGCGCAGCAGCGCCTCTTCTTTCTCAGGAGACTGAAAAGATTCGGCATGAGCCCCCGCATCCTCAGGACCTTCTATCACTGTGCCATTGAGAGCATCCTCACTGGATGCATCACCACCTGGTATGGCAACAGCACCGCCTACAACTGCAAAGCTCTCCAGCGAGTAGTGCGGTGCTCTGAACGGATAATTGGAGGTGAGCTTCCCTCCCTCCAAGACATCTACAGGAAGCGCTGCCTGAGGAAAGCGGGGAGGATCATCAAGGACTCCAGTCACCCCAGCCATAAACTGTTCAGACTGCTTCCATCAGGAAGGAGGTTCTGCAGCATCCGGTCCCGTACCAGCAGACAGAGAGACAGCTTCTTCCACCAGGCCATCAGACTGCTGAACACGTCATAGACACCTCAGCTTCACTACTGGAACTTCAACATTATGCACTCCACACTGTATATAAATGCCACTTGTTTTGCACATATTCAACTCTGTATATTTTTATATATTTTATTTATTGTTTACTCTATTTAATTTGTAAAATATGTGTACACACACACACACACACACACACACACACACACACACACACACGTAGAAAAATATTTAGTATACACATCCAGAAATGCATATACTATTATATATTGTACACATATTTATTAGTTTCAGATGTAGCCATTCTTGTATTTTGCACAACTCTGTTGCTTGTGAAGCTCGCACACAAGAATTTCACTCACATGTGCTGTACCAATGTACCTGCACATGTGATGTGACAATAAAAGTGATTTGATTTGATTTGATTTTGGCTTCTGTCAGTCTGCCCCAGGGCAGCTGTGGCTACAACTGTAGCTGCCTCCACCAGTGTGTGAATGTGAGAGTGACTGAATAGTGGCATTGTAAAGCGCTTTGGGTGCCTTGAAAAGCGCTATATCAATCCACTCCATTATTATTGTTATTATTAAATCACTTACGAGTTTAATTTGTCAGCAACTTTCTGCCAGCCCTCTCTCCTTGCTTTCGCAGCCTTTGCAGTGTTCCCTTGCGTTCTGATTAAACTCTGAAACTCCTGAAATCCCTCAATCAAGAGTTCTTGCTCTGCTGCCGAAAAATACCGAGCGCTCTCCTTCGACATTTTCGCCGACCAATCAGAGGGTTGCCGATCAATGTTTCTACTATCGATGTGTAGCCCCTTTTACGACACCCAGTGATCTCACATTACTTCATCCAGCTGTACTAATCGTCAACAGCAGGTGTGTTCGGAGAACCGGATTAGCGAGCTCACAGTTAGCGCGATGATTTGGTCTTGGGTGTGTCATTTGATCTTGGATGTAGTAAGCGACGTACGAAGAACGGGCCCCAGGTGTGGAGTAGGTAATGTTTGCAGTATAAATTACTATGGTGATGCACCTTTGAGTACAGATACAAGGGTCAAGTTCTGCCTCTGGGCTACAAACAGAGCTTTCCACCTGGATCCTGATCCAGGACGCAAGTTCAGATTAAACTCTGACTTTGTTCATCCGGAGATTAGATGAAGTTGTTTAACAGACTCTGCCAGGTGATCCCTCTGACTCCTCCCCTCCTGCTCCACCTGAAGCAGCTGACTGAGTTCATAAAACAATAAAGTTTCAGGTAGACATCAGTTTTCTCTATCACAGCTTAAATAACCAATCAGACGTGAGGACTGACAATAAACCGAGCGGGTGGAGGGAGTGTGACCCCTCAGGTAACAGCGAGACTCGGCATCCTCACCCAGTGTGGGACAAATGGTTTGGGCTGCAAAAACGAGCGGCCTGGAAATGAAACACAAAAGCTTCTGAAACAAGCCGAGCAGACAGAACCCACCCACAGAAGAACCGTCCACAGAAAAAACAGCCACAGCAAAAACTGTCCACAGCAGGACCCGACCTGAGTCACAGTGAGCTGATTCATGGGTTCATGCTCGGCGCCCAGTGTGAATGGTGGCGTTCACTCAGACTGATGATCTGCAATCTCCTGAGGTTATGTGTAATAAGTTTCTTAATTTCTTTGTGGATAAGGTTGCCAGTTTGAGATCCTCCACTTTATCTTCTGTTGGCCTGGCTGTGCATGTTCCCCGTTTAAATTAATTGTTCTACCTGAACTAGAGAAGCTTGTGTTAACTGCTAACCCGTGTGGTTCTCCGAATGATGTCGCTCATCCCCGTTTTCTAAAAAAAGTGTTTCCTGCTGTTGGACCACGTATTCTGAACCTAATTAATACCAGCCTCTTGTCAGGTCAAGTACCAAGCGAGTTTAAGCTTGCAGTTATTCGTCCCTTACTTAAAAAGCCAGGCTCAGATATTTCAGTTCAGTCAAACTTTAGACCCATCTCTAAATTTCTTTTTCTGAGTAAGATCTTGGAAAAGGTTGTTCACACTCAGCTGATGGATTATCTAAACAACTCTCAAATGTTTGAAGTTTTTCAGTCCGGCTTTAAGCCGTTTCATAGCACAGAGACAGCTGACTGCTGCATCTGACACAGTGGATCACGACCTGCTGATCTCTCGATTACAGCTTTGTGTGGGCATTTCTGGCTTGGCACTCCTGTGGATAAAATCATATCTCTCCAACAGGAGCTTCTGTGTTAAGTTGGGCTCGTCATCGTCCTCTGTGGCCCCTCTGCCGTGGGGTGTACCACAGGGATCTATTCTTGGGCCATTACTGTTTAGATTGTATCTCCTGCCCCTGGGTGCGATCTTTCGTAAACACAAAGTGTCATTTAATAACAATAATAATGCTAATAATAAATTTTATTTATGAGCGCCTTTCAAGTCACCCAAGGACACTTTAAAATAGGATAAAACGGGTTAGGGTTAGGCGCCCCAGCGTTCACTCAAGCCGGAAGTCTTCAATTTCATTTATATGCTGATGATTGCCAGCTTCATTTTCCTTTCAGTCATTCTGATAGCTCTCCAATTAGACTCCTGCTTGATTTCCTTAGTGATGTTAAGTCATGGATGGCTCAAAACTTCTTAAATTTTAATGAACGTAAAACGGAAGCAATTCTGTTTGGCCCGAATCGTTCCTCTGATATCCCTGATGTTGAACTTGCTGCTCTGACCCTTCACCTGAAGAGCTCGATTACCAATCTTGGGTTAAAAATCGACTCTGCACTTACCTTTGATGGTCACGTGAATGGGGTGGTGAAATCATCATTCTATCACCTCAGGCGTCTGTCGAAGGTTAAACCTTTTCTTTCAAGGCATGATTTGTAGACTGTTATCCACGCTTTTATAACCTCACGCTTGGATTATTGCAGCTCCATTTTAATAGGGGTTGGGCTGGCCACTCTGACACGCCTGCAACTAGTCCAGAATGCTGCGGCACGGTTTTTATCTGGTAAAAGGAAATTTGAGCACATTACTCCGGTTCTGGCCTACCTGCACTGGCTTCCAATTGAATTTAGGATTCATTTTAAAGTTCTTTTATTGGTTTTTAAATCTTTAAATGGTCTGGCACCTGCATATTTAGAAAGAAAGAAAGAAAGAAAGAAAGAAAGAAAGAAAGAAAGAAAGAAAGATTTGTCTGATTTGCTGAAGCCCTATGTCCCCACTCGTTCGCTCCGGTCAGCTGAGCAGCTGTGGCTCTCAGTCCCCAAATCACGGCTGAAACTGAGAGGAGACCGAGCGTTCTCTATCGTGGCTCCTAAGCATTGGAATAATCTTCCTCTTCACATTAGGCGATCGACATCAGTGATGGTTTTTAAATCCAGATTGAAAACGCATTTTTATTCACTGGCTTTTGACTCAGTGTTTGACTGACTTTACTTATATTTTATTGTTTTCGCTATGTTTATTATTTTATCGTATTTATTAATTCTTATGGTATCTATTATGTTTCTATTGTTCAGCACTTTGGTCAGCCTTGTATGTTTTTAAAGTGCTATATAAATAAACGATGATGATGATGATGTTTGGAGACGATGAGGTCGACGTCTAGCTGAACACACACCTCTGTGGTTAACATGATTTCTTACCTGCCTCAGTACACCCGTGTGCTCCTCCCTGCTCGTTGGTCAGTGGTGGTTCGCTCCTTCAGCAGATTAATGATGGCGCCCACGTCACTGAGAGGTCGCATGCTGCAATTCCTGCTTGAACCAAAGAGTGGTGTGAGGTGGTTGGAGTAAAGGTCCAACAGGTGGACCAAACCATCTGCTTTGGGGTTATTGTTTCCATGGGTTCCCCTCTCTGTGTGTATGGTGGTGTGGTTGACTCGGGCTCTGTGGTGAGGTCAGGCGGTCAGGCGGTCAGCTGACCTCTATCTGATATTAATGTGGTTTTTGGCATGTTTGGGGGACCAGCACCCTGCTGGGAGCGGCACACCTGTACCTGTCAGCTGGTTTCCATGACCACAGGTGGACTCATTGTAGGGCCTGAGGTCTAGTTTCATTAAGGCAGAGTCTGTGTTACTGTCTGTGAAATAATGTCATTATTCTGGGACTTCCTGTGGTCAGCCTCAAACCTGCGGTTGCTAAAATGAGCAAAAACCCTGGAAGCTGCTCGGGGATCCATGGTGTGACGACAATCAAGATCTTAGTAGGTTTTCTTGGGTTTAATGAGCTTTCTCACAGTTCAGGGAGTAAACAGTGGTAACGTGGAGGTCCTTTAACCCCTTGCCTGCTGCCTTCTAACACAATATTTTAACTTTGCGGGATAAATGAGGAAGAAGCTGAGTCACAGCGATTCTTCTTTTCACAGGAAACATTTTCAGACATTCAGCACATTTCTGCCCTCCAGCTCTCCAACAGGAAGCAGAAGAAATGCAGCTGGCACAGAGGACGTGGCTTCCAGGGCTCTGAGGTCCCTTTATACTGAGCTCTCACAGGGGGAACCTCCTCCTCCACCTGCTGCAGGTTTCTTGTCCTCACGTGCTGACACTAAGAGTTTTTTTCTCTTTGTCACCTCCCCTCTGCATGTATTATTGTAGGGTCTACCTTATAAGAGATGACTGTTGTGATTTGGCTCTGTATAAATAAAATTGAATTGAATCTGGTTTAAACTTAAAAACTCAAATATTCTTCTCCACCACCAGCACCTAACCAAAAATAAGAAATCCTGAAAACTGCAGTGCCTCTGGTGTCCAGCAGAGGCAGCAGTGAGTCATAGACTCCAATGTTAAAATAAACATGCTCACAGCCTGATACACAAACTGGTCTATATAGATACCAAAGCAGCTTCATGTTCAGAAATTGTATTGAACTTGGCATTATTAGGGGTGTGGCCTCTGTGACTGATGTGGATGGTGAAACAGGTGGCTGTAGCTGCTAGCTTCACCTGAACCTCCACCTGAACATTGGAGGTGAGCTGACTGTTGTTGACCCTGATATGTGTGTGTGTTGTGTTTCTCATGAGGAAGCATCAGAACAGTCTGATCCACGAGTACATTTTAATGGGAGCTTCAGTCCTGACACGGGCCAGCAGTTTGGATATACAGATAGAAAAGTCAGAGTACATGAGGATACTAAAGTTTATAAATGTGAATCAGGACCTGCTGCACACTCAGCACACTCTGACTCTGTGACCTAAACAAGCTTTGCAGGTAAAAAGGTTACACAACCTCCTACAGTCCATACTCAGGGCACAGGAGCCCCCATGCAGAGATGCATGGGTTATTTAAACCCTGCCCCAGACTTTCAGGCAGGTGAAACCTTCACAGACGACTCTCCTCCTCAGGCCCCACAGCTTCCTGTCTGTTCTCTGATGATGTCACTTCGGGAGAGTATGAGATGGCGGGAGAGTCTGACATCGAAGGGCTGCAGAGAAAACACAGCATCATCTCTATCATCCTCACAGGCATCGTAGCCTGCAGGATCGTACCTGACCACATCACATGGTTTCGTACCTGACTGCGTCCAGCGCAGCGCCACCGCTGCTTTCAATTGTGACTTCGGTAACGGGCAGAATGTAAGCGACATGCGAGGAACCTGCCTCTACTGGCTCCGCCTCTGGCCTATTTACCTGAGAGGTGGCACTTGCTGTGAAGAAAGGGGGCAGGATTTGTTTTAAACTTCTTTAACTTTCAAAAGTGACCTGTCTGTGTCTGAGGGTGTCTGTATGTGTGTCTGTCTGTGTCTGAGGGTGTCTGTATGTGTGTCTGTCTGTGTCTGAGGGTGTCTGTATGTGTGTCTGTCTGTGTCTGAGGGTGTCTGTATGTGTGTCTGTCTGTGTCTGAGGGTGTCTGTATGTGTGTCTGTCTGTGTCTGAGGGTGTCTGTATGTGTGTCTGTCTGTGTCTGAGGGTGTCTGTATGTGTGTCTGTCTGTGTCTGTGGGTGTCTGTATGTGTGTCTGTCTGTGGGTGTGTGTGTGTCTGTATGTGTCTGTCTGTGTGTGTATGTGTGTCTGTGTGTGTGTGTGTGTCTGTATGTGTGTCTGTCTGTGGGTGTGTGTGTGTCTGTATGTGTCTGTCTGTGTGTGTCTGTATGTGTCTGTCTGTGCGTGTGTGTGTGTCTGTATGTGTGTCTGTCTGTGCGTGTGTGTGTGTCTGTATGTGTGTCTGTCTGTGTGTGTCTGTATGTGTCTGTCTGTGCGTGTGTGTGTGTGTCTGTATGTGTGTCTGTCTGTATGTGTGTGTGTGTGTGTGTGTGTGTGTGTCTGTCTGTGTGTGTGTCTGTGTGTGTGTCTGTATGTGTGTGTGTGTCTGTATGTGTGTCTGTCTGTGTGTGGGTGTGTGTGTGTGTGTATGTCGGGGCGACCGTGGCTCAGGGGGTTGGGAATTGCATCTGTAACCGGAAGGTCGCCAGTTCGATCCCTGGGCTCTCTGTCCTAGTCGTTGTGTCCTTGGGCAAGACACTTTACCCTACTTGCCTACTGGTGTTGGCCAGAGGGGCCGATGGCGCGATATGGCAGCCTCGCTTCTGTCAGTCTGCCCCAGGGCAGCTGTGGCTACAAACGGTAGCTTGCTTCCACCAGTGTATGAATGTGAGAGTGAATAAATAGTGGTATTGTAAAGCGCTTTGGGTGCCTTGAAAAGCGCTATATAAATCCAATCCATTATTATTATTATGTGTGTTTCTGTCTGTGGGTGTGTGTGTGTCTGTATGTGTGTCTGTCTGTGTGTGTGTGTGTATGTGTCTGTCTGTATGTGTGTCTGTCTATGTGTATGTGTGTCTGTATGTGTGATTTTGTTTTTGTATGTGTGTCTGTGGGTGTGTGTGTCTGTGTCTGTGTCTGTGTGTGTGTGTGTCTGTATGTGTGTCTGTCTATGTGTGTGTGTGTCTGTATGTGTGATTTTGTTTTTGTATGTGTGTCTGTGTGTGGGGGTGTGTGTGTGTCTGTCTGTGTGTGTGTGTGTGTGTGTGTGTGTGTGTGTGTGTGTGTGTGTGTGTGTCTGTATGTGTGTCTGTCTATGTGTGTGTGTGTGTCTGTATGTGTGATTTTGTTTTTGTATGTGTGTCTGTGTGTGTGTGTGTGTGTGTGTGTGTGTGTGTGTGTGTCTGTCTGTGGGTGTGTGTAAATCTGTGTGTGTGTGTGTGTGTCTGTATGTGTGTGTCTATATGTGTGTCCGTGTGTGTCTGTCGGTGTGTGGGTCTGTGTGTAATTCAGTGTGTGTGTGTCTGTGTATGTATTACTGTGTGTGTGCGTGTGTGTCTCTGTGTGATTTTGTTTTTGTATGTGCGAGTGAGTGTTACCGCGTGTGCTACCGTGTGTGTTACTGTGCGAGAGTGTGTTAGCGTGTGTTACTGTGTTTGTGTCTGTGTTACTGTGTGTGTTACCGTGCGTGTCCTCCTGCTCCTCTGCACCTCTGGATAAACTCTGCTTGTATCGGTGCACAGCTGGATTTCCTCCCTTCAGGAAGTCTTCGGCAATCTGCAGGTAACGCTGACACACAACAACATGATCAGCGTCTCCTGGGTCAGGTGGTGTGTGATGCTTACCTGAGGCAGGTGTTGGTACCTGTTTATAGTCGTCAGTCAGCATGTTGCCCATTGCGATGAGCAGTAAAGAGAATGAAGGTCTGGACTGAGGTTTCTCTTCCCAGCAGCGTTTCATCACGTCGTACCTGCAGACCGAAAAGTGCAGAGGGTCATGCTGAGCGTTGTCACAGGAAGCTGATGTGTGCGCCTGCATGCGTTGTGTCATACATGTCCTCAGGAGCGTGGTCGGGTCGACTCATCCTGTATCCTCTCTTCAGAGCAGAGTAGAATTCCTGGGTCATGGGGAGGTCGGGGTACGGGCTGCAGCCTGGGACCAAAACACAGAAACCCTGTGGTGAGGGGGCGGAGACGAGGCTGACAGTAGTGAGCAGACACACCTGTCACAGTCGACCAGAGGGAAGTGTGAGGCTGAAGGAGATCTCACAGCGACGTCTGGACCTTTGTTCTTGTTTTTGATTGAAATGTACAATAAATTCCCTTTTTTCTCTTTGATTAAAGTTAAGTCTGTTCTTCTGGGCTGTGAGGTTGCTGGTAATGGTTTGTTCCAGCTGCTGGATCTGTTTCCTGGTTTTGAACTGGTTTCCAGTTAATGACCAATTTACAACTTCAAATTAAAACTGTGTGTATAACTTTAAAGGGTAAAGGTCAGCAAGAAGAATCAATAAACTTCAACCAGTCCACCCCCTGTTAATGGTAAATGGTAAATGGCCTGTATTTATATAGCGCTTTTCTAGTCCGTAAGGACCCCAAAGCGCTTTACACAACCAGTCATCCACCCATTCACACACACATTCACACACTGGTGATGGCAGCTACATTGTAGCCACAGCCACCCTGGGGCGCACTGACAGAGGCGAGGCTGCCGGACACTGGTGTGACAGACTGGGTTACCCAGAGAGAATATCTCCCACAGCAGAACTCCATAGGACCAAACATCGCTCTGCGAGCTGTAAATGTTCTGGAAGATGCTCTCTGGAGACATCCACTTCAGCGGCAGGAAGCTCTGAAACACACAGGTGGGTGCACAGGTGAACACCTGACCTGATGATGTCAGGAGCCCTCAGTATAGTTGACTGAACTGGTTAACTAACGTTTCCCCTGGCGATGTAATCCTGGTCCTTCAGCAGGTCTCTGGCCAAACCAAAGTCACAGACCTTCACCAGCTTCCCCTCGCACACTAGAATGTTCCTCGCCGCCAGATCTCTGTGCACACACTGAGGGACACACAACACGAATACAGATAAATAGGTAAACAAGGTAACATGTGAGTACATCAACTGGTCAACAAAACCCTCGTATCTCAGTATCACTTCCTGTTCCTGTTACATCGCACAGTGGTGTCTTGATGCACGCTCATGCTCCAAGTAAGGAAATCCCTAAAGTTGACTGCGTTCATCTGGACATTTTCAGTGGGAGAAATGTTTCATCAGCATCAGGTGACTTATTCAGTCTCAGCTGACTGCAGGTTTCAACCATATAAACAGGACATTTTAACAGTGACTGAAACTTGCACCACTGAAAGAATTGTCAAGGATGTTTGATATGAAAGGAAGGTTGGAGATTGGCCTATAATTAGCTAAGACTGCTGGGCCTAGAGATGCTTTTTGAGTAAAGGTTTAACTACAGCCAGCTTGAAGGCCTGTGGTACATAGCTGATTATTAGAGATAGGTTGATCATATTTAAGACTGAAGCATTAATTAATGGCAGGACTTCTTTGAGCAGACTTGTACAGGCCTCTGGAGTGCAACCAATTTGGTCCAAATGCGACCAAATTTTTCAATGGTGCGACTAAAAAAAAATCCTAGGTTGCACCAGTGCGACCAACTTTTCGAGTAAAAAAATAAAATTAAAAAATTCCCTGCAACACATTATGCCCCTATCATGGTCTAAACCAATCAGAGATAGTCAGGGGCGGGACCTCTCTGAATAGCTTGAATAAAGCGATATCGATTCATTAAATCCTGAATCGACTTTTAAATATTACTGTATTTTGCCAGAATTTCAGGTTAAAGCTCTCAGAACTATTTCAACAACCACCAAACAGCAAATGAGAGCAGGTACACGGATTCTGCACAAAGAAGTAAACACAGAGCAGACCCGACGCATCAGAATCGTGTTTTTGCGCTGATTCTGAGCTGCAGGTTTTGTCTGTCTCCAACCAAAATTCACTGACTAGCAGCAAAAGAAGATCCAAACTATGATTCACATTTGATAAATGTCGTCATTTATTAACTCTTACTTTTGCTGTTTTGCTTCCACCACGATAAAATCACACTTCATGCACAGTTCTCTCTCTCTCTGTGTACTTCAAGAACAGTTTCCCATCTCAAATCTCTGTTTTCTGCATTATTCATTCGCTTATTACCCACCAGTCTACCGTTGCTTACAGCGCTGCCGGCCGCTAAAAACCAGGAAAATCTCCTTCATGTTTTTCTGTGTTTTATTCTCAGTTTCTTTGACACAAAGACATCTGCTGTGATGCTCACACCTCTGATGAAGTCTCACAATTGTCAGTACTGATAAAGGATCAGAATTATAATATTTCTGAATGTCTGAGACAAAATTGAATAGAATCAGGACTTTGTGAATCGGAATCGAATGGATTGTAGAAATCAGTGATGGTACCCAGCCCCAGTGAGCAGCCTTGGCCTGACAGAAGTGGATGTAGCTATGGGTAATGAGAAAAAATGAAAAGAACGATTGATAACTTTTTTGTTAAGTTAAGGCCTGATCCATCTGAAATTCATAGCCAGCTCTGACATTGTCTACAATATCACCAAAGAGAGCCAAAGCACTTTAAGCACAAGCACTTTTTCAGTAACTTATCTTTCTTGTAGAACTGTGCTCCAAATAAAGAACTTTGTATTGACAAGACTGTTAGTTAATTATTTACAAATCAATATTGTCTGTATGGACAGCAATTTCCCCCCCGAAAAAGTGCACATGTAAAACTGCGGTTTTAAGCAATGCAGTTGAACAATTTGGATGCACCTAACTTTTGTGCTGGTGTGCCTAAAAAAAGTTAGGCACACAAGTGCAACCGTGGCAAAAAATTTGTCTAGAGCCCTGCTTGTAGGAATGTGCTAGTCTAATTTGGTTGTATGAGGTCAACATTGACCTTCTGTGTTGTAAGTTATAATGGCTGCACAGCCATTAAGGATCAAATCAGCTTCTAAATAATTTTCTGGTTTTTCTCCCTCTGGATTTTTGCTATTGAAAATAAAAGTTGGACTGACTTGCATTTAATTTGTGTGTAAGCAAAATTTAAAATAGTATGCTACCACAAATTGTTTTTTTTAATTTAGTAGCACTTGAAATGTTTGCCAGTGAGTAAACAATTAGTATTGCATAGTCAAGAACATCAATTCATTCTTAGTACTCTGTACTGTGTAACAAGAGGTGTCCTCCTACCTCTTGTTACCCCCGTTTCTGTTTTCGTACTTTTTATTTTGACTGTTGTGTGCTTTTTATTCTTGTTTTAGCTTTGTGCCTCTCTGAGAATAACACATTAATCACATATGATCGGCTAACTTGGTTAAATTTCCAGCGACCGCTTTTTCATGAGTCGGATCCACATCGGGATTTTGGAGACGCTACACTGCTGTGTACCTGTCTGCCTAAACAATCTGCTTGCCTCCACCCACCCTGTTTAAGAGGTCCATCAGGAAGCGTAGTAAGCATTCATTATAAATAATCTTTTCCTTACTCTACATCTGGATGTGTTGTTCCTGACCGAAACTTGGATTTGCTCCAGTGAGCTCCTTTCCAGATGAACAGAATCAAATTTTTGGAGGCTTCTCCAAACTTCTTCCCCCTGACTGTGTTTTTTTTTCAGATTACCAAGACTCACAGGGAATGGTGGAGCCATGGTCTTTAAAAACAAACTTACATTTCGGCGACTGCCTTCTCCCACCTTCTCTAGCTTTGAGGCTCAATTTTTAACCTGGTGTTCAGTCTGCGTCTCTCCGAGTTCTTTAGTTTTCCCCAGTTTAGGTTTGTTTACTCCCCGCTCTGCTCATCCTGTTTTTGTCACCTTATCACCTCTGTAAATAAACTTTCACTCGCACCCTAGCCAGTGCCAGCATTTTGGATCCTTTTCTCAATTCACCACATGACTGCTGCGCAGCCGTGACATGTTTTTTGAAGGCCGAGAAAGATGCCAAGCAGATTTACTTTACCAAGTGGATCATCATGGCCTTGCCATATTGGTCCATTTAATTGACCTTAATTATAATTGTGTATTTATTTTATTAGATTTTCGGTTGTTACAGACGGGACAGACATGACTGGGGGATAGGACAGGGAGAAAGAAAGAAAGAAAAAGATGGAGAGAAAGAAAAATAGAGGGGAGAAGAGATGGTGAGAAAGGGGGGAAAACAAAACACCTGGATCACCTGTATGGAGAAAAAAAACAGAAGAGAAAACAAGCAAGAAAGAGCAACATAATAAATACAACACTATCACAACAAACTAGCTAGCAGTAGATAACAGTAGATACTAAATATTAAATGTTATTGTGCAGCACACAAGATCGACAGTGCACAATGTGCTTTGGGGTAGCAGCCAAAAAAGGTGAAGTTTGTGTCTGTGAACACCCGTGTGTACACCTGTGTGCACACCTGTGTGGATCAGCACGCTTGTATTCAAAAGGTTTCTCCATGTAACGATCTGCTAGGGAGTGTGGGGAGCCATAGCACCGCCCCCCCAGGGCATGAAGCAGGTATGGAGGAGATCAAGGCCCCAGACATCCAGAGGCCCCAGAGTACGAGGACCCAAGGAGGACCACCAAAGGGGCAACTGTGCCACCCTCCTGGGAAGAGCTGAGGAGAGCCCCAAACGAGAGGTCACCAAGCAGCCACAAATAGACACTCTACACACATTCACACTCCCCAAACATATTCTATATCCCAGGTCCAGGTACCCCCGCATCCCAAACCCCAATCTGACGGCCAGCACCTCCTCCCAGCACCCCAGCCCTGACAGTTAACAGAACGGGTGTGGGAGAGGACCCCAAACCGCCCTCCACCCGCTCTTATGTAGTGTTGCTGCGTGCTGTTCTAAAGTGCAATTCAAACACAGGAGGGCATGGTGCTGCTGCCAGAGAGCAGCACGGCTCCTCCCAAAAACCCTCAGTGTCTATATGCATTTAAAATTGAGGGTAGGGCACCAGCACCAAAGATGGGTTTGAATACACAGATCATCCTCTGGAGCCTGTAAAACGTGCCCACCCCCAAGGACCTATATGTATGTGTTATGAGAGTATGAGTAATGTGGATGTCTAGTTTGCAGAATAAAATTGAGGCACAGGTGGCCAGAAGGGGACAGAGGGGGAGTGCCTCCCCTGCACCCTGGTGACACACCTGCACCCCAAGGCCCTGCATGTGTGGGTGAGCGTGGTGGAGCGTGGTGGAGCGGGAAGAGGGAGGCAACTGAGGAGGATGGGGAGGGAAGGCCAGCTCCCCTGCTGACCCCAGTAGGCACCCCCACACTCTGGAACCCACCCACCACCCTGTGCTTTCTGACTTACATTGACTGCCTATTAAATTTCGTATCGATTTCAAAGTCCTGTTGCTTACTTTCAAATGCCTAAACAACCGGACTATCTTACTGACCTCCTCAGTCTTTATACTCCCGGCCGTTCATTGCGATCATGTGGACAGTTACTCCTGGCTTAACCCAGGCACCGTCTGAAGACTAGAGGTGACCATGCCTAGCACCATACCTCTTAATAGTCTCCCTGTTACCATTCGTGCCTCTGGCACCATTCAATCTTTTAAAGCACGCTTGAAAACTTAATATTTAAACCCGCTTTTTTCCCTTGTTAATTCTCATTTCTTAATCGCTGCATCTTTCCCTAGATTATTATGTATTCTCCCTATCTCTACTCACTAATGATTTTGCTTGTCCTTCATTTTACTGTGTTTTTAATTTTTCATTGCTCAGTATAATGATTTATTGTCTATTGCTTCGTGAAGCACTTTGTGTACCCCTGGTTTTAAATGTGCTATATTAATAAATTTGTATTGTATTGCAGTGTACTTGCAATGAATAAGTTGTCCTAACAGTCATCTTAAGTAAGCTTCACTTAGTTTTTTTGAGGCAGAGTTTGCATAATTTTGTTAAATTCTGGGAACTAATGAGGTTGTACAGTGTGTAAGGCAGAGTATACTAATGTAACCCAGTGAGTTTACACGACTCAGTAATGCACTACAACATGTTATTGTTAATTGGGATTTATCATTACTCTGTTAATCACTGAGTTGATCAAAAATAAATCAATAATAAAAGATAAATACTATAAATATAAGAATAAAACTAGAGCTGGGCGATAGAACGATAACGATATGTATCGCGATATAACTTTTACTCGTTAGAGAAATTAAACTATCGTGATAGACCTCGCCGCTTTTGTCCTCTTAAAAAAAAAGAAAAAAGGTCAGCCAATCCAAATTAAGTAGTGCAGAGCCGAACCAATCACAGCCGCAGCGTCACGTGACTTGTTACGTACAGCACAAGTGCCAAGCCGCACATGTGTATTTGTTTGGGAAGCAGCCAGCCACCGTACCGCCCGGGTAATGGAGGAAATTAGTGCGCCGACTAGAAAAATCAACCGAGCGTGACCGAAGAAAAAACAGATGATGGTTCCAACGCCGGAGAGATTGTCGAACGGAAGAGCCATAGAAGTTCCGTAGTGTGAAGGTATTTCGGCTATTTCAAGTTTGACAAAAAACAGAGTAGCGTGCACTGTAAATGTGCCGAAAGCAAGTCTGGAAATACAATAAACTGGTGCATGCGTCACACTGTGCGCCACGTTATTGTTTCGGTGAAATGAATTTCTACAATACTGTTAATTCTACTCTCTGCAGTGTTTAAATGCTTACATATACACACAGTTACTGTCCCTCCACACATACGACTCGGTTCTGCTTCTATGCCCCAGCTTTGTTTACTTTTTCCCACCGAGGCTTCTAGACTTCTGATTGGCCAACATTTCTGCACGGTTAGGAATCTAGCGCCACCTGCTGCTTTGGCATGTTCATAGCAGCGTTTTCCTTCATTTCTGCCTTTATGTGTGGACGGGATTATTTTTTAAAACGAAAACGGAAAATCTCAGTTTTCAAAAATACCCGTGTACGTGTGGACACGTCTCTGACTGGAAGCGCTAATTCGTCATTCGGCTTTTGTCAGACTAAAGTAACTGTTAAAACTGTTTGAAAAGCTCAGCTATACAACAAGGAGAGATTGAGAATTTCCTTTTAGTTCTCAGTTTATTTGATATTGACAAAAGTTAGTCAGTTTTGTCTGTTCTTCTGTAAAACAAACTAAGATTTATTTTTAGAATTAATATTTTGTTTCTAAGTGGAATTGACAATTTAGTCTGTTTCGTTTGTTCTGTTTTGAAACTTAAACGCTTTAGCGGCTGCCTTTTGTGTAGTTTGCAATATTTGCCTTTATTTATCTGAAAAAGTCTCATGTTCCTTAAGTACATCTACCCTGTTGAACTTCATCCATCCATTCGCGTCCACTTAATGGATGAACTTATTATGGGAAATAAATATTTAAATAAAAACAAGCTGCTGATTATTTCACATTTTACTTGTGAGCAATGGCACATTTAAATCTTACAAATATAGTTATTTGGCTTATATCGTGATAGATATCGTTATCGCCTGAAATGAAAAAAACATATCGTGATATGAAAAAATCTTATATCGCCCAGCTCTAAATAAAACCCAAAGAGTATATTTAACACCCCTACTGGTTAGGAAGGAACAAGCCTCGCCTTCCCCTGCTCTGTACCGTCACATGCTCAGACACAGAGAGAGACGGAGGAGCACGAGACCATCGCTGGTTTTCACCGCCAAGCTTTTCGCTGGAAAATAACTATTAACTTGATAAATTGAGCAAATATCCATACCGGAGATCTGCATGGACCTTGGAGAAACGGACCTGATTTATTGTGAACATTTTGGACCTTGAAACCATCGCGGTGAGTCAGAAGCTGTTAAGCTAACCTTGAAGCTAAAAAGCTAACAAGAAGTTAACAGGGAATATAATGGCCCAATTTCAATGTTGTAGATCTGCGCGGGAGCGGATGAAGTGGACAAGATCCTCTCTGAGAGTTGGACAAGATCCTCTCTGAGAGTTGAACAAGATCCTCTCTGAGAGTTGAACAAGATCCTCTCTGAGAGTTGAACAAGATCCTCTCTGAGAGTTGAACATTAGAAGTGTGCTGGTGAGTTAAACTGGGACTGGGCGAATCAGGCTAATTGAAAAGCTAACTAGCCTAATGCTCATAGCTGCAGCTGTAGCTGACCACGTTTTCACTGTGGGAGAACACACGGGGTTTCTCATGGAGTTCAGCCATTTTGAGCACTCAGCTTGTGTGCTGATGATGTTCTAGTATTACTTGTTGAATATTAAATGCACTAAAATTAGATGATGGAATAAGTTAATGTTGATCTTAAAGGTCATGAATCTACTTTATTTTGTTACATTTGATGCTCGAGCGGCACTGGATAGATGTCCGTGTGTATTCTTACTGTGCTGATACGTTACCACATACTGTAAAACTACAGCCTGTGAGTTTTTGTATATTCTTTTGGTAATTCTATTTTGTACATTGAGTGTAAATAATATATTGCTTCATTGCTATGCAGTGTAAAGCAATGCTCCTGTAATTCAGTTAAAGGGCAATGCTGTAAAAAAAAAAAAAAAAAAAAAAAAAAATCTACCATAGTTTATGGTTTATTTCTGATCTCTGATAGAAATGTGCACATTGATGATAGAATAAGCTGATTGTGATTTAAAGATTGCATTCATGATTAAGATGCACTGTATAGACTATAGTTAGAAATTAGAATTAATGTTTTGTGCTTGTTTTGTTATAGCACTTGCATTATTTACACATATGGCCATGTATATCATTAGAGTGTGAACTGAATTAGTAATAGTCCTGTTTTTTACAGGCTAGGTTTTCTTTTTTGGGATCGTGAGACCTGGATCTCTTCCTGACGAGGAAGATGGCGAGCCTTTCCCTTTGAACTGAACCACAGCCATTCCGAGTTGGCCCAGAAGGGCAGGTTGCTCTTCTCTCATGAACAATTGCAACAGTGCGGTAGGATGAAATCGCACCAATCACAAACTTTTGACCTGTTGGGTTTGACTTGACTGAACACTGACTATTAAGCCGGCAAGACTGACATATCTGTGCTCAGATAGGATTCTGATTGTTATTATTATTGCTGTCACTGTATTATATTTTATGTTTTCATTCCTGTTCATGAAATGCTGTTAAATTGTTGCTAAATAGTTTAATACAATTCATAGCAACTTTACCTGTGGCTCCAGTCATTCTTCTCCACGCAACTCACTTTATCCCCCCTACGAATCTAGCTATTGGAGCATTCTCTCCATCTTACTTTAATTTCCCCTACCCTATCCTGTACTTGGCTACACTAACAAAGACTCGGAAGAGAGAGACTTAATGTTTAATAATAAAAATAATAATAACCATGAAGATGATAATAATAATAATATAATAAATTTCCCTGTTTTACTCTTTTGTGCTGTTGTGCGTACTATATATATATTTTGTGTTTAAATTGCTGGTTTTTAGTTTGTTTTTTGTCTGTTTGGGAGCTGACACAGTCTCTGTGGAGATGGGGTTTTGGGGGGTAACAGGAGGAGAGAAGCTGCAGAGAGGCGTGTAAGACTGCAACTCTGCTTTCTGGTCTCAACTCTGGATAGTCATATTTTGGGAGGTTGGATGCCATCTCTCCTAACAAGACCAGGTTTCCTACAGAAAGTTTCCCAATTATCTATGAAGCCCATATCGTTTTTTGGACACCACTCAGACAGCCAACAATTTAAGTGAACATCTGGCTAAACATGGCACTCCTGCAGAGGTGGATAGTAACGAGTTTGATTTACTCTTTTACATTTACTTGAGTACGTTTTTGAAAAAAAGAAGTACTCCTAGCAGTACCTTTATTGCACCATACTTTTTACTCATACTGGAGTACATTTGTGAAGAAGGAACTACTGTTATTCTTCTATATTTGGCAATATTTGACTCATTACTTAAAAAAAATGGTAATTAATTTCAAACATTAGATAATACTAGAAATAACAGATTGTGCCACCAGTGGAGTTTCCTGTACCTCTTTCACCAATCAGATGTAGGCATGCAGTCACATGACCAGTTATTCACTATGGCGGGCAGAGTGGCCCAAGAAAGAAGAAACACATAATAACATGGGAGAGGCAACCATCTCCGCTAGAATTGAAGAGGATGAACACCCTTGGCCTCAAATACAAAGAATGTTTCGCTTACAAGAACAGCTTTATAATGCGGTGACTTCAGTGTGAGCCACAACAAACCAACATTTCAGCATGAAAAAACTCAACTTGTCTAACTGTGTCCAGGTAAGTTTACTCTAAATTTCTTTTTAGCTGTGGCTAGGTGGTAGGGCTGGGCGATATATCAAGTTTTTTAAAAATATCGATATATTTTCATACGAGATATAAGATGTGATAATATCGTTTATATCGATATAGTCTATGTTACGTTATAATTATACTTGTGGAGCCGCAGGT
This sequence comes from Maylandia zebra, assembly GCF_041146795.1. Taxonomy (NCBI): domain Eukaryota; kingdom Metazoa; phylum Chordata; class Actinopteri; order Cichliformes; family Cichlidae; genus Maylandia; species Maylandia zebra. The sequence continues at coordinate 34,065,855 of NC_135176.1, read as the reverse complement.
TTGCCTCTCTTTCATCCACTTTTGTCTCTCCTTCACTGAACACAACTCCCCCTCCCCCATAGTTTCACCTGCAGGCAATGACAAGATGAAAGCGGAAAATCTCCGTTAGCAAGTTACTGCGGATCGCCGGACGGTGTCAACGTGTTAGCGAGCTAACCTCGCTAACGACATGCAGCCCGGAGGAGCTGCACGGCCTAAAATCCTTTCATTTTCTCAAAACTTGACAGTGCGCCTTATGTATGAATTCTGGTTGTGCTCACTGACCGCGAACCGATTTTATGTGGTACACAGCGCTCAGCAATCTGTCAAAAAATGTTTTAATATGACTTTGCTAAGCTACGGAGCTGCACCGCTTGATGGATTGTCAGAGGATTACGGCTACCGAGGAGGAGCCTCGCGGAGTGATACGTACTGTGTGTGTATAAGGACCATAAATGGCACCTGTTCAGAGACGTGGTGCAGCTGTGAAATCTGTCTCTTTGTTATTACGCTCAGCGTCTATTAGTTTACATTTTGACTGCACAATTGTGAGCTTTTTGTTATGCACAAAAACAACATTGTTTTCTTTTATTTATGGACCATGATTATTTAATAAATGCTGATAATTTATTTTTGAGTAATTTCTTCATGTACATCTACGCTGTATGTAAATAAAAGTGCCCGTGTGACATCTGGGACACAGTGTGACTAAGAACTCTCTTTTTGTTCTTAACTTATGGCTTTAAAAAAAAAAAATCGAGATATATATCTTATGTCGCCATCCAGCTAAAAAATATCGAGATATGAATTTTGGGTCATATCGCCCAGCCCTACTAGGTGGACTTCAGTCTAATGTTGTGTCAACAACTTTTTGATATGTCTGTAGTCCAACACACATGAATTAAATGGCTGAACTGCCACCTCAGCATGCAGTCAAGTACTCGCTAATGACCTAATAATTTTATTCTGGTGTGTTGCAGTGAGGGCATGTTTAATAGTTTTAGGATACTGGACCTCCTTTGCCTTGTTCACTTCTTCCCTGTGGAGAGGTCCGTCACATGACTGCGGGGATATGGAGGCGGTTTCCTCCTTCCTTCCTGAGTTTGACCAAACTAGAATCACATCATATTTTCGGCGCCACGTTGTGGTGAGATAAGTTTGAGATAACCTATCACCCACAAACTGTGTGAGCTATAAGCTAACAGCTAGCCTGGTTAATGAAGTTAGAGTTCCACGCAAATGTAAACACAGCTTGTCTCTACTGCTTTAACTGTTAAAGTGTGTGAATGTGTGAATGACTGAATGTAGTGTAAAGCGCTTTGGGGTCCTTAGGGACTAAGTAAAGGACTATACAAATACAGGCCATTTACCATTTAAATCAGAAGGCAATGCTGCGGTTGACAGGGTTTATTATGTGAAACAGCAGCTTTAGTTTAAACAGCCTGTGTTAGGAGGCTAGCTTCATCCGTCTCCCTTCCCTTTGGTTGGAAGGGACGGGGTTTCATCTTTTTGCAGCCAGTCACGGCTTTCATCACCGTCTTTCTCGTCTTTCCCTGGAGTAACAGCCAAAACGTGCAAGGAGGATCTATTAGCTAGCACTGCTTAGCCTTGCATACGTTCCTATTCTAAACTTAATCTGGAATTCATTGCAAACTGTTTGTGCGGGATATGAATGACAACATTTTGTTTTTCAACAAGAGTTAGTAAAAAACATCTCCAGTGTGACAACATTTTTATGCCAAACATCCGCAGCTTGGCAGGCTATACAGCACTGTAATGCCCAGACCTCATTCTTTTGAAAACCATACATCTTTCCACAGGTCTGAACTTCATCAGACATCACCTAGACACAGAGCTGGATGAGGCCAGCACAAACAGCAGCCTGTCTGATGAAGATGACTTCTTTGGATCCATGGGGTCAGGAAAGCCAGGAGCCGAGTAGCAGGAGAGGTACCTTTCATGTCTGTTTACTGGAGGTGTGAATCTATTGCATGTCTTTCCCCACATCAAGAACCTGTCATTTAAAATCAATACAGCTCTTCCTGCATCTGGAGCTTGTGAAGGACTTCTTAGTAAGGCAGGACTCCTGTTCACTGTTAAACAGTTACATCTCCACAGCAAGAACCTTGAGAGCAAACTGCTGCTGAAGCTTAACCATCATTTCACTGAGCGAAGAAATGGCAAATTTTTGCTAAATATGCAGAAATAGATGCACACCCATATAGTTTATGGTAAAGTAAACTGGCTTCTATGTACATGTTCTAATGTTTTCTCTGAGGCTACTGTACCATTTGGATTAAAAGTGACTTTAAAGTCTACAGCACATTCTTATCACTGGATATGGTTTGCTCCGTTTATATATTTATATTATTTATTGTATGTATTGGTTAAAAAGTTTTATGTTGTGAAAAACCGAAATCTGGAAATTAGAATTGTTGTGCCTTAATTGGGGCCCGAGCCCTGAGACCGCGAAGGCCCTTTTGTATCTGTTTCGTTTATTAATAATAATAATATTACTATTAATAATATTTAGTGAAAACAAAAGCACAAGTTTACCATGCTCAAAAACTCATGAAATTTTGCACACATGTCAGGTCTGGTGAAAAATTACGTGTTTTAATGGTTTCACATATGAGCATTGCAAAATGGTCTGGAGCGCCACCTATACATTGTTAAATGAAGTCCCAAGAACACAAACTTTGAGCTACATGAATAAAATTTTGCCCAAATTTTGACAAACAAAAAAGTCATGAGCCCATCAATGCAACGCATTTGACATTGGGGAGAGCGCCACTTAGTGGGAACAGGAAATGTCATGTTTTAAACTTTGGTGTGCAGTATAGAAATTAGTGCCCTCAGCAGCCTTAAATTTCTCTAGGAAAGCCTTAAGGAGTTGGTCTTGGGCTGTATTGGGGCGATCGTGGCTCAAGAGTTGGGAGTTCGCCTTGTAATCGGAAGTTTGCCGGTTCGAGCCCCGGCTCGGACAGTCTCGGTCGTTGTGTCCTTGGCCAAGACACTTCACCCGTTGCCTACTGGTGTTGGTCAGAGGGCCCGGTGGCGCCAGTGTCCGGCAGCCTCGCCTCTGTCAGTGCGCCCCAGGGTGGCTGTGGCTAGAATGTAGCTGCCATCACCAGTGTGTGAATGTGTGTGTGAATGGGTGGATGACTGGATGTGTAAAGCGCTTTGGGGTCCTTAGGGACTAGTGAAGCGCTATATAAATACAGGCCATTTACCATATTGGAAACTGTGAGTTTTCAGCAAAGGGCGTGACCCCAGCAGCAGGGCGAACATTGATGTGTCGCCATGAAGACCAAAATTGCTATAACTTAAAGGAATCCAGTCTGATTGCCCCCAAACTTCACAAGCAGGATAACACTCCCACCCTGAACAGACTGATATGCACATTGTCAGAAATACTCAGAGCGCCACCTAGTGGGAACAGGAAATGTCATGTCTTACACTTGGATGTACTGCTCCTCACATGATGATCAGATTCATCTGAAAAGTGGTGAGAATAAACATCAGTCCCCAATGATGTTTCAGTGTCATAATTATATTTAATTTTAATAACTGTACAGTACTCTGATTTTGGTAACTATTGTCCTTGATGTAAATATGTAAAAAAATTGTATGTTACTGCTCTGTGCCCTGTGTACTGTTTGTTTGTGTATGTATTTTTCTTGCTGCTGTTACAACTGAATTTCCCCTTGTGGGACAATTAAAGGATTACTCCTATTCTATTCTAATTGTGAATTTAAATTGAATGGCGCACCCGTGTGGCAAGGCGATTCACCATGATTCACCTCTGTCAGTGCGCCCCAGGGCAGCTCTGGCTACAATGTAGCTTGCCATCACAAGTGTGTGAATGTGTGTGTGAATGGGTGGATGACTGAACGTGTAAAGCGCTTTGGGGTCCCTAGGGACTAAGTAAAGCACTACACAAATACAGGCCATTTACCATTTTTACCATGGAACATGATGTAGCTTTTGAGGGGCTTGGAAACCTCAAAAAATCTTGAAATCTGGCACACACCTCCAATGTGAGGAAGGCTTTCTTTTTGTCTGATCATTTTCATTAAATATTGCAAAATGGCTCCACAGCACCCCCTACAAAACTTCAAAATACCCTTGCCCTATGTTTGATTTTTGACTCTGAAGTTAATGTAAGATATCAAGATGTACAAAAAGGTGTCTTGGAGCAATACCTCAAATCCAACAGGAAGTCAGCCATTGTCAATTGAAGGTGTAATTTTGGTGACATTTTGTTCCTCTTTTCAGGCCTCGTACTTTAACAACCTCCTCCTAAGGATCTCATCAGACTGATGTGATTGTCAGTGAATGGAATCTAAAGATGTTTGTGATGTTATATTGCGAAGCATTTTACGTTTGGTGAAATGGCATGGCCATGGCGTCACGCGGAGTTTTAAGCACCCGCCAAAAAGCACGAAACTGCTGTCATTCAAAGACACAATGCCCAGTCTCTCCCAAACTTCACAGGCATGATGAGAGCCAAGCTCAAAAATGTTTGATATGCCATTTCTCAGTAATGTTTAGAGCGCCACCTAGTGGAAAGAGGAAATGCAAAGTAGAGTATAATCATCATTGAACAAAATGAAATTTTATCTTGTTCTTCTACGCGTTAAATCCATCAGTGTGACATTAGATAGGACCTGCTGGGCGTAGGTGATGGGCGTGGCTCGACACGCCGGGGTACGAGGGCCGTCTTAACGCTGCTTGCAGCTTTAATTTGTTAATGTTTTTAAATATATTCTTTTGGAAAATACTAAAATTTGTGTATTTATTGTCATAGTTCTCAGCATCTGGAGAGAGTGTGGTGTGTTTTTGTCTCCCACCAGGGCGGAACTGGACTTTGCTTCCCCACCTCTGAACCCACCCTTAATGCACACGATTGGCTCATTCACACTGATTCTGCTCTAGCTTCTCATCACAAGCATTATTCCTGGCAGACTACTTAAGACGGCAGGAGATGCTGCTTCCTCGCTGGATCGTCACACTACCTAGCGTCAGTGTAGCCTCTTTACTCTTACTTGAGTAATTTTTTGAATGACTACTTTTCACTTTTACTTGAGTAACAATATTTTAAAGTAATGCTACTCTTACTTGAGCACAATTTTGGATACTCAACCTACCTCTGCACTCCTGGGTGAAGCCCACATTGTTTTTGACACCACTCAGACAGCCAGCAATTTAAGGAGAAGATGCGGCTAAACATGCTACTCCTTGTCCAATTGGGGAGGGGACCAGAGAAATCTACAGAGTCCCACAATTGTTTTGGCAAAGTTACACACTGATTCAATATTGACTTTATTGACCTCTGACTGACTTAGCTAGTAATCAGACACTAATTGTACTCACTGCATCCACAAAGCCACCAGCATTGTGGAGCATCCCACGAACTCTTCACTCCGCTGCAATGGCTCCCTGTTATATTCAGAATTCAAAATCCTGCTCCTCACATTCAACGTCTTAAATCATCAGGCCCCATCACCTATGGTCATGTGACAGGTACATACTGAACAATTTGCGTTTATGAGTGTTAGTACCTTTCTAGATGATAGGAAGTCCATAGCCTGAACAATCTGGTAAGAGAAGCTGATGAGATCATTGAGGCTGAGGAGAGGACTGTCACTGAGGAGCAGCGATGATGCCTCCTGCTGGTCTGAAGTAGAACAACACCAGTTAAACCAGAGATATCCCATACTTGTCCATGGAACAGCTTCTTAATATGGATGTTCAGTGACTTGACTCTGCAGGTAGGAGTGTGGTGTGTCCACATATTTATGGCCATAACTGTGTGCAGCCATCACCTGCAGGCGTGTACGGTGTCTCGTATACGGCGGGTTCGATGTCGGCGTAGCTGAGCTCCTTCATGGCAACGTACTGAGCGCTCTCCTCTTTGTTCATGTCTATGTAACCTCCATCATTGTCACTGTGAATGAGCCGGTGAGTCAGCACTGGACAGAATCTACATGTGTGTGTGGCTGTGGGTGTGTGACAGACCTCTTGGTCTGTGTGTCTCCATGTAGAAAGGTATGTTTGTTCCTCTGCAGGTAGTTCACCAGGTCTCCATGACAACAGAACTCAGTGATCAGATAGACGGGACCTGCACAGGTGACATGTCAGGATTAAGTTAGCATCAGTTTGAGTATGGACAGCATTGGAGATGGTTTAGGACTAAGACTTGGGTTAGAACTAAGTCAAGTATCTCCATAAATTATAATCCCAGGATACTGCAGATAACAAGAACAGCTCTGTTTAATCTCCGCTATGTACAGTCGGTGTGCCTCACCTGTTCACTCATTAGTGTTGGTCATAATCAGTCATGGTTAAGTTGGAAACTTGTAAATAAATAAAAATAAAATTACTTACTGTAGGATAGACATTAGTTTGTGAATACTCGGGAAAAGAATAGTCTAGAAATAAATGAGGATTAGAAGAGGATTAATTCTGTATTTGCTTGGAATTATGTCTGGATTATGTCTTAATGCATGCTCAATCATCCAGGTAAGTAAATCTCCAAAAGTTGATTCTGTTCATCTGGACATAAAATGGTAAATGGTAAATGGCCTGTATTTGTATAGCGCTTTATTTGGTCCCTAGGGACCCCAAAGAACTTTACACTACATTCAGCCATTCACCCATTCACACACTGGTGATGGCAAGCTACATCGTAGCCAGAGCTGCCCTGGGGCGCACTGACAGAGGTGTAGCATTTTCAGTTTCAGAAACGTTTCGTCACTCATCCAAGTGACTTCTTCAGTCTCAGCTGACTGCAGGTTTCCCAAATCTTATAAACAGTACATTTGCAAAATGACTGAAACCAGTGAAACCACTGAAGGAACAATGGGCTGGGAGGCCAGGTTCTTCAGTGGGCTGGTTTCAGTAATTATGCAAATGTACTGTTTATAAGATTGGGGAAACCTGCAGTCAGCTGAGACTGAAGAAGTCACTTGGATGAGTGACGAATTGTTTCTCCCACTGAAAACGCTGCGTCCAGATGAACAAAATCAACCTTTGGAGATATGTCTGGATTTGTTTAAGAATGATATTAGGGTTATATGAAGAACACTTTGGGATTAAACAAAGATTATATCAGGAGTAAACTGAGACCTCCTCTCGTGCAGGCTCCCAGCAGGTTGACAACATTCAGGTGAGGACCGAGATGAACCAAAACCTTCAACTCTGACATCAGAGACTGAACTGCATCACTTCTCGCTGCAAAAAGACAGAGTCAGTCAGTCAGACAGTCAGACAGACGGGTAGATAGCCCAACCAACAGAGAGACAGACCTACAGACAAACAGATACATTCAGACAGACAGACAGACAAAAAAAAAACAGTCAGGAAGAGTTTGTCAGACATACAAACAAACAAGAGACAGACAGACAGTCAGAGTGTCACAGACACACAGCTAGACAGTATGTGGTGCTGTCATTTGGTGTTGGTTCTCTCTGTGGTAGAGTATCACTTCCTGTTCCATTTGTGTAGCTCACCTGTGCAGCCAATTTAATTAAACACTTACAGATAACATTTTATTTCACAGCATAATCTTCACTTACTTCATCCAAAGCACAGTCTCTGTGTACTCACTACCTAATTTATAGCCAAAGTATTCACTCACTGTGTCTTTACTGTTTTGCTAGCTTAGCTTAGCTTATAACGCACTCGCTAGCAGCATGGCCTCTTCACGTGTCCCTCCTGCACTTTCCTGCTCATTGTGTCAGATGTTTAGTTACTCTTCTGCGTCCTTTAGCAGTAATGATACTTGTAACAAATGCAGCATATTTGCAGCTCTGGAGGCCAGGATTACTGAATTGGAGACTCAGCTTCGCACCCTTCATTCACCCATAGCTAGCCAGGCCCCTGTAGCTGGGGCAGCCAAAGATAGCGTAGGCCCCGCTAGCTATTCCCCGGCAGACCCCAAGCAGCTGGGGAAAGAGGGCGGCTGGGTGACGGTGAGGAGGAAGCATTGTCTTAAACAAAAGGTCCAGGTACACCACCAACCTGTTCATGTGTCTAACCATTTTTCCCCACTCGGCGACACACCCGCTGGGGGTCAAACTCTGGTAATTGATGATTCTGTTCTCAGACATGTGAAGCTACAGACACCGGCAATCATAGTCAATTGTCTTCCAGGGGCAAGAGCAGGCGACATTGAGGGAAATGTAAAACTGCTGGCTAAGGGTAAATGTAAATTCAGTAAAATTATAACTCAGAATCAGAATCTGAAAAACTATTAATCCCAGAGGTAAACTGAGTTGTCATAGTAGCAAATATACAATAACCAACAAGCACTCATATAAAATTAGTGTAGAAACAGAGATATTGATAGATAAATATAGAAATAGGTGTAACCCAGTTTCTAAAATCATCTAATTTCATGTTCATTATTTCTGCTCTTATAGTCCTTCTTTAATGACAGTGAAACAAAATCAATATATTTATGTAAACCTAAAAGGGACGCAGATTTATATATGTGTTTTGGTTAAACAAGAGGTTTTTTTTTTCCAAGTGTTGATGAGCTCTGATGAGAGCCTATTGTTTTATTCCACTCCTCTCGTGTAAGCCAATCGGTAAAGCTCTAGGCAGCTCTTGTCCCTCTTTAGTACCAGCTCCCAAGTTTTAGTGTCTTGCTTCTACAGCCGATCAGAGCAGGTGGGCTAAAACATTTTTATCGGTAAGCTCTAACAAGTTAAAAACCATTTAAACTGATATTGTTCATGAAGTACAGTTTTGTGTTTGCAGTCATAGAGGACAGAGCGACACCTTCCTTATACTGTTTTGATGTCAATTGGTTATTTTACTATGCTCAGTAATGGATATGTGGAGGTAATTTTTAGTGTATTTCCACTTGTACTATTAGGCCTATGGTACGTGAAGCACATCTATGTTAATATTCCTATTCGTAGACTGAAGTCACCTGTTTACATGTTATTGAAATTGATTATATGCACTTTGTTCAGTTTCTGATAATTTTTTGCATATTATTCCATTTCTTAAAAGGAGTGATATACTTATTTATTTGGGACGAATCCAAGGACCAGTTCAGCGATTCCAAATCCCGGAGTATTCCAGTGTTCATTGGAGCCAACCTGAGATTCTAGTGGACAATACACATATGTGCGCACACTCTTTTGCACATTGATGGACTGCAATCCTGCACTGTACAAGTAATGCGGTAGGACAGACAAACACACGCACACACTTCTCATTGGACAGAACTTTGTTGCAATACATCCATTTGTCATGGGCCCCACTGGTACCATTTGGACCTAAAAGACTCATTCTTTACTTGTGCACAATTTAATTTAATTTAATTTATTTTTTTGCTACTTTGGGGGAAATTTTATATACTTCAAATCTTTGTTAAAATGTGTTGTAATTCTGTGTTGTTTAAAAAAACATCTTTTTAAAAAAAGGCTTAAATCACTAAAATTTCCTTTAAGCCACACAACTGTGCTTTGTCTGGTTTCTCTGTCATTCATTTCTCTGTACCAGAGCTCTAAGAGTCATTCTTACTCTTCTGATACTAGCCGATATTACTAATCACCTTGGTTATTATCCATTGGTACTGTATATAAACCCACATAAGTGCTACATATAGGTATAAATAGGGGTGGGCGGTTTAAATGGTATACGGTAGAAACTATATAAATCTGGCCAACAGTAGGAATTTTAACTATACCGCTCTACCGCAATAGCACATGTGTGTCATCAAGCTGCGCCTGTTTTGGTGGAAAGCAATGCAGCGGCTGCAAGCAATATCATCTGCAAATTCTGCCAGGTGACAGTAATGGCAAAGAGACGAAGCACGTTTGGAATGTGGTGCAAGCCAAAAACTGCTCTTCTTCCACTTCTTTACCATTGATTCATTAATGCTGAATTCTGTTGAAGGAACCTGTTGGTGAAACTGCTTTTCAATTCAATTCAATTCAATTTAATTTTATTTATATAGCGCCAAATCACAACAAAAGTTGCCTCAAGGTGCTTCATAGATACAGAGAAAAACCCAACAATCATATGACCCCCTATGAGCAGCACTTTGGCGACAGTGGGAAGGAAAAACTCCCTTTTAACAGGAAGAAACCTCCGGCAGAACCAGGCTCAGGGAGGGGCGGGGCCATCTGCTGCGACCGGTTGGGGTGAGAGAAGGAAGACAGGATAAAAGACATGCTGTGGAAGAGAGACAGAGGTTAATAACAGATATGATTCAATGCAGAGAGGTCTGTTAACACATAGTGAGTGAGAAAGGTGACTGGAAAGGAAAAACTCAATGCATCATGGGAATCCCCGGCAGCCTACGTCTATTGCAGCATAACTAAGGGAGGATTCAGGGTCACCTGGTCCAGCCCTAACTATATTTTCACACTGGCTGTAATGACACCCAGGTTATGTCAATCGGAGGTCACTAAAATCAATATTGAATCGGTGTGTAACTTTGCCAAAACAATGTGGGACTCTGTATTTTTCTCTGGTCCCCTCCCCAATCAGACCAGGAGTGACATGTTTAGCCGCATGTTCTCCTTAAATTGCTGGCTGTCTGAGTGGTGTCAAAAAAACGATGCGGGCTTCATAGATAATTGGGAAAGTTTCTGGCGGAAACCTGGTCTTCTTAGGGGATACTTTGGATGGAGCAGCTCTCATTTCTAGAAATCTGGCCAAAGTATTAAACCCCCTCAAGATGGCAGCACATACGGTAGCACATAGGTATGCAGCAGCACAGCGCTCCCAACTACTGTGCACCTTTTTGGGTTTTTCATGCCTTTTCTTTGCTCCTTCCTGCAACTCACTGATCACTTTCAGTCATCAGGAACTAACAGACATCAGCCTCGGCCTAAGCCTCGACTTTACTTTGGATTGAAATTCCACCAACTTGTTCAGGATTCTACCAGGGGGATAGGACAGTCAACCATGTGTATGGTGACATGAAGCAGGTGATGTTCTTCTCCAACTATAGGACTGTCTTGATCTCACAGACTGGTCCATCTTTGAACAGCAGGGTCCAGAGACTTTCCATCAGTGTGTCCTTATCATTTCCTTACCCTAAACATTTCCTGATAACATTTACATTTACAATAATTGATTACACAGCAGCGGAGAGTTGACTTCATCACAGTAGATGACTTTCTGAAAGTGCTGTAACTAAGTTTAAGAATATAATCCACCTGTGGCGGACCACTGGAGGGCTCCACTCACACCCAGTTCTCAGGAAGTGTTGTTGCTGTGTTTTGGAGGGAAACGTATTCAGTTGTGTGGTGATGAGTAATAAACCAGCAGTGTTAATCGAGAGCTCTCGTGTCATCTGTGTTTACCTCCACACACCCACTGTTATCATCTTCAATGCCCTGTACCAACACAGAGCAGAGCAGCTACCTGAACGCTACTCCAACAGAGGTCGATCATCTTGCTATTAACCTCCTAGGACCTGGCTTCCACATATGTGGACATCACATTTTGGGTTATTTAGACCAAAATACTCAATTTTGCTCTAAAACTGCCTGATATCCACTTACGAGGACATTATACTGCTACTGTTCTATCGAAATTTTAAACAAATATCCTCATATGTGGCTCTGATTTTTCTTAGAAACAAAAATTAGGTAAAAAAAAAATCTGGTGATTCTTTGTTTTTACATTCATCGGGTCCCAATCAGCCCAAATATCAAAGAGAAATTAAAAATGCATGCTGTGGAAGAGTTCGGGTCTTAGGAGGATAATTTTACCTCCTCACTACGTACGACTCTGGATACTGTAGCTCCTGTGAAAACTAAGGCCTTAAATCAGAAGTACCTGACTCCGTGGTATAATTCTCAAACACGTAGCCTAAAGCAGATGACTCGTAAGCTGGAGAGAAAATGGCATGTCACAAATTTAGAAGCTCATCATTTAGCCTGGAGAAATAGTTTGCTGCTTTATAAGAAAGCCCTCCGCAAAGCCAGAACATCTTACTATTCATCACTGATTGAAGAAAATAAGAACAACCCCAGGTTTCTCTTCAGCACTGTAGCCAGGCTGACAAAAAGTCAGAGCACCGTTGAGCCAACCCTCCCTTTAACGTTAACTAGTAATGACTTCATGAACTTCTTCGCAAATACGATTTTAACCATTAGAGAAAAAATGACTCATAATCATCTCACAGATGTAACATTATCTACAGCTACTTTCAGTACCATTGATACTCATTTAGAGTCTTTTCTCCAATTGATCTTTCTGAGTTAACTTTGTAAATATTTCTTCCAAACCATCAATGTGTCTTTTAGACCCCATTCCTATAAAACTGCTCAAAGAAGTCCTGCCTTTAATTAATGTTTCAATCAATTTAGTTCAATTCAGTTGTATTTATACAGCACCAATCACAACAACAGTTGTCTCAAGGCACTTTATATTGTAATTTACACCCTACAATAATACATACAGAGAAAACCCCAACAATCATATGACCCCCTATGAGCAAGCACTTTGGCAACAGTGGGAAGGAAAAACTCCCTTTTAACAGGAAGAAACCTCCTGCAGAACCAGGCTCAGGGAGGGCTGTGATTGGTTGGGGTGAGAGAAGGAAGACAGGATAAAAGACATGCTGTGGAAGAGAGACAGAGGTTAATAACAGATATGATTCAATGCAGAGAGGTCTATTAGTGAGTGAAGAAGAAACACCCAGTGCATCATGGGAATCCCCCAGCAGCCTATGTCTATTGCAGCATAACTAAGGGAGGATTCAGGGTCACCTGGTCCAGCCCTAACTATATGCTTTAGCAAAAAGGAAAGTTTGAAGCCTAATCTTAAAAGTAGAGATAGTGTCTGTTTCTTGAATCCAAACTGGAAGCTGGTTCCACAGAAGAGGGGCCTGAAAACTGAAGGCTCTGCCTCCCATTCTACTTTTAAATACTCTAGGAACAACAAGTAGGCCTGCAGAGCGAGAGTGAAGTGCTCTAATAGGGTGATATGGTACTACAAGGTCATTAAGATAAGATGGGGCCTGATTATTTAAGACCTTGTATGTGAGGAGCAGGATTTTGAATTCTGGATTTAACAGGAAGCCAAAACAGGAGAAGTCTGCTCTCTCTTTCTAGTCCCTGTCAGGACTCTTGCTGCAACATTTTGGATTAACTGAAGGCTTTTCAGGGAGTTTTTAGGCCATCCTGATAATAATGAATTTCAGTAGTCCAGCCTAGTTTTTCAGCGTCACTCTGAGACAGGATATTTCTAACTTTAGAGATGTTGCACAAATGGAAGAAAGCAGTCTTACATATTTGTTTAATATGTGCATTGAAGGACATGTCCTGGTCAAAAATGACTCCAAGGTTCCTCACAGTTTACTGGAGGCCAAGGTAATGCCATCCACGGGGTAACCGTGGTTCAGGGGGTTGGGAAGCGCATCTTGTAACCGGAAGGTTGCCAGTTGGATCCCCAGCTTTGTCTGTCCTGGTCATTGTGTCCTTGGGCAAGACACTTCACCCTACTGGTGTTGGCTGGTGGGGCCGATGACAGCCTCGCTTCTGTCAGTCTGCCCCAGGGCAGCTGTGGCTATAACTGTGGTTTGCCTCCACCAGTGTGTGAATGTGAGAGTGACTGACTAGTGGAATTGTAAAGCACTTTGAGTGTCTAGAAAAGCGCTTTATAAATGCAATCCATTACTATCCAGAGTAAGAATCTGGTTAGATACCATATTTCTAAGATCTTCAGGGCCGAGTACAATAAGTTCAGTTTGATCTGAATTAAGAAGCAGAAAGTTAGCGGCCATCCAGGTCTTTATGTCTTTAAGACATTCCTGCAGTTTAACTCATTGGTGTGTGTCATCTGGCTTCATGGACAGATAGAGCTGGGTGTCATCTGCATAGCAGTGAAAATGTATGCTATGTCTTCTAATGATGCTGCCTAAGGGAAGCATGTATAATGTAAACAGAATTGGTCCTAGCACTGAACCCTGTGCAACTCCATAATTAAACTTGTGTGAAGTGTGTGAAGAAGACTCTCCATTTACATGCACAAATTGGAGTCTGTTAGATAGACATGATACAAACCACTGACAGACAGACAGTCAGAGAGACTGAAAGACAGACAGACAGCTACGTACGTTTGACCATCTTCACGGCCGCCTTTGTAGAATGAGAATTAATCAGACCAGAGATGGTTGCCTCAACAACACGTCCGAAAGCCCCTGAACCCAGCACCTGTCCTGAAGACAGAGAGGCAGATGGGGTTTCTGCGATGATAGAATGACTTTCTCATCTTACTTCAAACTGCAACTTACTCCAAAGCTTAAAGGTCAGTAACATAGTCTTTAGATGTGGAACGATTCAGTCCAAATGTGAATTTCAGCTTTGATATAAAAGAATCTGATAAGGAATTGAGTTTTTATACACAGTTGTCCCATTTTTTCTCAGGCTCAGGTGTGATTGGACAGTATCGTGGTTGGTTGAGTTTCTTGATGACTTTCTTGATGAAATCAAAGATTTGCAGTTTGTTCCAAGTGCTCATTGGAACATTGAATATATTCTGCAGCATGAGGAAGATCTGAAAAACATCTGAAACACAATCTCCCAGGGGAAATTTCTGTTTACAATCAGGAAACGCCTTCATGAATGGCCCAGAATCCTCAGCTGCACAATCATCAATCTTCACACCTAGTGGAGGTAGGATGAGGGTCACTGAGAGTCAAATTGCTGAGACAGAGCTCCATAGATAGCAGATCAATAATCACACTGAAAATTATGTGAAAACAATCCAGAAGTGTTTGAAGGCAAAAACAGGTTTATACCTGTTTGGAGCCAAAGACAAAACCCAGGACACAAAGACTCGTGCCGTGTAAGGCACAATGAGGGAGAGACATTGATGAATTAATCTCATTGTTACATAAAATATGGTTTTGCAGTCTTACCAAGAACTACATGGTCTCTGTCTATTTCCCAGGTTGGGCTGTAGGGCAGCTGGGTGGGGTCGAGGTAGGTGTACTGCTGTCCATCAGGACTCACAGACTCGATCACCTTCCAACGAACTTCATAATGAGGTTTCTACACACAGAAATAAAACGGAACCAAATACTTTGGTGGATTCATGAAGTTACATGAACATGCAGCAAATATTTGACGGTCCATGCAACAGTAATGGAGCTAGTACTACTGTTCAGCTAGACGTTTATTTCATCTGAATACTAACTTTCCTCCATAAGATGATGAGGATGATGAGGAAGATGACAGCAATGATGACCAACACCAGGACTACTGCTAAGACCACCACCTGAGACAGGAGAGCTGAACACAGATAACATAAGAAATGTTAGAAATAAACACAATAATTTACCCTAAACAACAAAAAAACAAACAAAACCTGCCAAAAACTGTAGGATTAATTATTATTTTGTTTTAATATTAACTTTTTTTAGCAGGAGGCTTGACTTTATCCCTCTCACCCAGTACTGATCATCTTTTCTTGTGGGTTTATCCTAAATAGAGCTTCTCTTATTGAAAGCAATTTTATTTATATAGCGCCAAATCACCACAACTGCCTCAAGGCGTTTTATATTGTAAGGTAAAGAAGCTAAAGAAGAGACAGAAACCTCCAGCAGAACAAGGCTCAAGGACCGGTGGGGGTGAGGGGAGGGTGCCGGTTCTGTCATGATGCGGAGTCTAGTGACTCCGTGTTTATGTTTGCGATTATTGATATTGTTTCTGGTTATTAATGATTTCTAGTGCTTAGATGTTCCTGTGCCTCACTTTTGTTCCCTCTTGTCATCCCTGTTTCTACTTTCGTGTGCCTCCTGTTTTACTTTGACAGTCTGTGTCAGGTGCCGGTTTCTGTTTTGCTTTCTCCATGTCTCATCTTCTTCGATTAGTTACAGCTGTGTTCCCTTCCTGTTCCCTGTTTCCTCATGTGTGTATTCTCCGTTGCTACCAGTCAGATCGTCTGTTCATCGTCCCCTGTGTATCTCCACCTGCATTTCCAAGTTTCAGGCTTTTCTTTGTATTTGTCAGTTCCCTGTTTGCCTCTGGGTTTTGTTTTTTTTTGATTTTTTCCCGCCAACAATTACGGCTTGCTTTTTGTTAAACATTCACCTCCACTCCATGTGTCTGCAATTGGGTCCACCCTCTAACCCCGCCACGGTCTGCCAGCTCAGACAGTGACAGGTTCTCCTGGCTCTTTAATGAATGAATGAATGAATGCTTTATTGGCCATATGCAGGTTGCCCCACAGAGGAATAGGACCCCCCCCCCGACTTACACACACAACAACAAGACAACACAAGGGAATACAGTCGGAGATCGGCAGCGTTGGGAGAATAACACTGAAAAAATTACACAACATTGGGAAAAGTACAAGAGGAAAAAAAAGAGACCTCTTCACACGCTGGGCAACCTATGGGAGGACAGCATGAGAACAGGAAACAAAAAAAAAAAAAAACTCCTCTGCACAGAGAGCACATTAATGTCCGCATCACAACATCAGAGCACATGACAAGCCACAGGGGATGGATAGCGGGGTGGGGGGTGATTCGAAGGAACACAGCAGTCGTCCTGCACCATGCTACCATTTCAGCGCGGCACGCAGACCCGCTGCCTTCCCCCGCAGGAACAAGCATCGAAGGCGTTTGGAAGGGAGGGGGATGAGTGCGTGCTTATCAGTGTAAGTGTATGTGTGTGCGTGTCCATAGTTCAGCTGAGACAGTGTCCTTCGCTGTATCAGGCTAAGTAAACAGTCCTCCAGCCGATCCAGGTGTCCTTCATGGGGCGGGAAGAATAGTCATCACACAGTCGTTATCAGGGAGTTGTTTTGGTGGGCTCCAGCCTTGGGCCTGAGCAGCTGGCGCCGTGGTGTCCAAATGTAGAATATTGTTGATTTCTCCTTTATGCGAGCAGCGAATTTAGCACTCTGACACTGGGGCCTCGATTTCCCGTTGGAGCGCTGCGAGCCTCCCCATGATGGTATCAAGCTTCTGTTCCGTGGTGTTGTCATTCTTTTGGTTCTGAGACCCCACAGCTGCGGTGAGCCGTTCTGCGATGTTATCCAGCTTTCGCTCAAGGGTGTTATTGTGAGCAGGCCCCTCTCTGATGTATCCCATCATACGCTCAATGGTGTTAGTTTGAGTCTTCACGGCAGCTGTAAGCGTCTCCAAGGTGTTAACCATGCTGCGTTCGGCGTGGGAGGCCGCGCCTCGTCCCACCGCTTCAATTCCAGCGGTCAGCTTAGGGGGGGTTTGAACAGCTGGTTCCGCTCTCTTATTTCTCCGATAAGTCAGGGCCAAGCCAGCTCCGATCAGCAAGAACCCTGTTATCATGGTTCCGAATAGGTAAATATCCTCAGCGTCCTCGATAGACAGTCCCGCCAGGCACAAGATCCTCCAGGTTTGCCACCCATCCATCGTGTATCCAGCAGGGAAAGTCCCTCCAGGGCACTCGGGCTCTCCCGAGCCCAGACTTCTCGTTGAGAAGAGGGTAAATGGTAAATGGTAAATGGCCTGCATTTGTAGGGTGTCAATAGCGTTCAGAGACCAGTTGATCAAATCCATAATTCTCTGTTAGGTTTTAGAGAACGACAGTGAGAGACTGTTCAAGGGAAAAGTAGTGCACGCGAGACAAGACAGGACACAAGAGGCTAAGCAGGGAAGATAAGGGGAAGGAGGAGAGGAGAAAAGTGCGACCGCCTTCACCGAGAGCCAAGTAAGAGAGCCAAGCCAAGTAATATTTCAGGTTCCTCTTTTTAGCAGAAGATTTGACTCTGTCACATCCAGCACTGATCATCGTCCTCTGAGGGTTTTCCTAACCAGTGCTGCTCTCTTTGTTGAGGCCTCAGTTCTTCTTCAGTAGATTTTCTTTAGAAATAAATTCTTCTTTGTCTCTCTGAGCTCCTCCTGAGATGTTTGAGTCTTTGTACCAAACTCAGTGAAACTTCAGCTTCTGATCATCTCCTCCATGTATCTGCAGCACCTTTATTCAAAGTACTGAACATCTGGCAGGAGATCCCGATGTTCACATGCTGACCAGATGAGTTATGGTGTGTTAGTCTAAGTCACAGCATGAGCTTGTCTCCACTTCTCTAGTCACATTTCACTTTTCATCTCTTCCTTCATGCATTCAGCCACTCCTGTGACCTCTGTGATGGACAGGAGCTCTGAGGAGCTCTTTCTCCTCTGTCAGCAGCTGTTTGTGTGCTCAGGATGTGGACGATGTTTTAAAGCAGACATCTGAAGACAGTGTTTGAATGAACGTTCTGCCTCAGTTCCTCAGAGAACCCGCCTGAGCTCAAACGCCTGCAGCATGGATACGTACAGCTGGAGATGACTCGCAGGTCCTTCGCTTGTCTGCCCACCGAGTTTGTGGCTTCACAGCGAACGGCCGACAGAGAGCTGAGAGTCTGGAGGGTCAGCATGCTGTGTACCTGCACAGGTAGAACAAACACACACAGAGCCACCGGTCAACTTAATATGTTACTGTTTCCCCTCCCTTCTGATGACATCACTCTCTTGATGTCAGTGGTTACCTGGGTGACACCTCTCTCTGCCACCATAGTAATGTTCTCCTGTAGCGTCATGCCCTCTGAGTCTTTTGATTGGCTCCTCCACTCGCCATTCAAATGATTGCATCTGCAGTAGGTTAAAGGACAGGATCACCATGGTAACACCAATACTGTTACACTATGTGTGTGTGTGTGTGTGTGTGTGTGTGTGTGTGTGCGCGTGTGTGTGTGTGTGTGTGTGTGTGTGTGTGTGTGTGTGTGTGCGTGTGTGTGTGTGTGTGTGTGCGTGTGTGTGTGTGTGTGTGCGCGTGTGTGTGTGTGTGTGTGTGTGTGTGTGTGTGTGTGCGTGCGTGTTTACCTGTGTGAGCTGGAACAGGTGTACCAGGTAACAGAGGGGGGTGGAGCTCCCTCACTCACACACAGCACAGCGTTACTCCTGACCTCTGACAGGGATGTGATCCTGGGTGGAGCTACACACACACACACACACACACACACACACACGTGTTATTAAAAAGTAAAATGTGCCCTCTGTTTAAATGCATACACAGATGTCTGCTAGGAGGCGGAGCCTGAGGTCATGTGATAATGTTACTCCTCAGCTCACACAATACACTCGTTACTGAGCATGCACACAAAAGGTCTGTAAATGACAGCATGATGTCACATGATGTGGCATACACACCTGGTGGCCATGTGGCTCACCTTGTACCTCCAGGTTGAATGTAGCCTCTCTGATGTCGTCATCATTGGAAATAGTTGCGGTGTAACTTCCTGTCTGATCCATCTGCACGCGCACCAGCGTCAGTGTGCTCACATACCTAATCAATCAAACATTTAGCTCCTCCTCATTTTAGCAACCATTAGCACATATGCCAGGGCTGTTGCATTAATAAATACACTCGGGGGATAAATCACTGCGAAAACACAACCCTCAACTATGCAATATTTTCTTTTCTTTTTTCTTTTTAACTGTGCAATATTCTAAGGTCTGAAGCACTGTGCGGCAACCGTATTCTCACTTGTTCATTCTTATATAAAGTCTTGTACATACTATATTTATTTATTTATTTGTTTATTTGTTTAAAATGTATTGCACACATAAACTTCTTTCCTTTTAAAGTGCCCTTTTTTCACTTGTGCTGAATGGGTTTGCTTACAATTTTTGTTGTTTGCAAACACAATGACAATAAAGATTCTGATTCTCCTCATCTGAGGTCTGACCTCTGACCTACCGGCTGTCTGACAGGTGTGTGGTGTTGATAGTAGTGGTTTCTGTGGCAACAGATTGGTTCTGTCTCGTCCAGATGATGGTGGGGGCGGGGTGGGCGTCAATATCTACACTTAATTCCAGCGTGTGATGGAGGAGAGATGACACATTGGTCTCACCTAAGGGCCACAGGTAAACATAACCTCGGTCTGCAGAGACATGGAGAAACACACTTTACATGTGTGTGTCTGTTCTATGTGTGTGTGTGTGTGTGAGTGTGTGTGTGTGTGTGTGTGTGAGTGTGTGTGTTTGCTGACCCAGCACTGTTATTGTGATATTTTTCACCACAGTTTGTCCCTGTGTTGTCTCCTGCACCGTGCAGCTATAAACACCTGCAGGAACAGTACGGCATTATTTCCCTCAGCACAGTTTCTCAGCAAGCTGCACACCTTTACCTGAGCCACCGAGCGCCCTACCTGAATCTGCCACTGTTGCTGCAGTGATGTTAACAAAGGAGCGGATCTGATTGGGCAAGAAGTCCGTCAGCGGCTCAATTTCCTGCAAAGAAAAATCATCATAGTTAGGTGACACCAGACAGACAGGTACAGACAGGTACAGGTGGGTAAGCAGACAGGAAGGCAGACAGGTACCTGTCTGCGGGGGAAGCCCCAGGAGAAGAACACCATCTCTGTGTCTCTAACTGTGCAGTTTACTGTGAGGACCTCGCCCTGCTTCAGCACACTGCTGGACACCGTCAGGTCCACTTCCATTACCTTTGGGACTGAAATACGCAGGTGCACAAAAATGATACAGGTAGCAGGGGAGACAGGTAGGAATATGACTTGTTTATGAATGAATGGCAACCTTTCAGCATAAATGTGAACTAAACATTATCAGAAGGTAGACAGACACAAACCTATAATGCTGAAGACGTAGTACGTCTGCGACTCCTTCTCCTCAGCTCCGTTTGTGGCGATGCACATGTATGATGTGTCATTGAGGTGACCCGTGAAGCCACGCCCCGGCTCATATGTCATCCCGCTTACCAGCCTCCTGCTGGGGCGCTCGTACAGCGAGACATTGAGGTTCGGGTTGGACACCATGCAGGGAATTGTGCCTTCCTCTCCCTCCTTCATCACCACACCCAGATCCAATGGGACAAACCATTCATCAGGACCTGAGGGGGGAACAGGTAAACACGGAACATCACGAGGAATGCAGGTACTCTTAGAAAAATTATGGTTCTTAAATGGTTCTTCAGATGTCTTCATGGTTCTTTAAAGAACCATCATACGTCAAAGAACCTTATTATTTTGTAGATGGTTCTTCAGCTATTACAAATGGTTCTTTAAAGAACAAAAGGTTCTTCATCCTTAGCAATCTAAGTTTGATGGTGTAAAATGGCATAAATATTTATTTACTATAATGAGGCTGTGAATTATACTGTGTGTTTTGTTTGTGTGCATGTGTGTGCGAAGGGGGAGGGCGGGTTACCTGGTGATTACCCTTCAAGAGCAGATGGTAGGAAACTGAATATTCAAATAAAAGTTAGAAATACTTAAAAATATACTGGTGGCAGGGGTGGGGGCCAAAGCCTAAAGACCCTACCCCCAACACCCCTAACCCCGCAAACCCACTGATCACAAATAATGTGGTAATAGAATATGGAATTTATTATTAAGACATTTATGAATGTGGTGAGTTAACAAACAGTAGGCACAATACACACATTCAAATACTGTACTTTAGTTTTACATTTTAATAAAGTATTACTATTTTTGGCTTTAAGGCATTACTTTTGAGATTATTATATATATTAGAAAATATAGCATAATGATAATACTAGTTATTGTAAACTTTCCAAACCACCCAACAGTATGTAAGTGTGTAAGTCAAATTATAAAATACAAGTAAATAACAATTGCACAACAGAATGTCAATGTAATGAACATACTTATGTGTTCATTACCAACACAGTTACTTAGTTTTGACAAAGCACACTGCTTAGGTAAATGATCTGACTATATGTTTATCACTGAGCAATTTGTGAATATGTGTTTCGAGCCAAATGACAGGTCGAGAGAGTGACGTTAGAACACTTTGGCTTCTAAAATATGTGGTTCAATTGCGTGCTGCGTACATAACGTAATGTCAGCTAGACCGATATTAAAATTTATAATATTGTTAAAGTCACTAAAATGGCGCCTGAAGCCTGTTTTGACATGAGCTCTGTGTCTGCTCTAGAAACTCTGAAATTCAGTAGAGCTGAGCCGTACATTAAATACTCACATGAACCTGTACTTTGAATTCTGGAAGAGCATGAAGGTGCGTCTTTGACTGTTCCTGTATAACTTATTTTCGGACTAGTTGACAAGTTATGCTCCAGTCATTTGATGTTTCCAAGATAGATGTCCTTTTGTAATATAGTTAAATTTTCTTTGCATATTTCATTTATCCACCATCATACATTAAGCCAAGAAGAGGTCATTATACTAACAAGAGGTATCAATGCTGGGCCAAAGTTGAGCACGGGGTTAAAGTTTGTAATCCAGCCAGGGTGTAAATATCACTCAGCAGCCAGTCGTAGAGATGAAGCAGGTAGCATCAACACATAAATCTTCCCAGCTTAAATCACAAGACCAAAAAGCTGTAGATTTTTCTTGTTTGCACAAATTAATCCAGATTCACACTAATTCTGTTCACAGCTCCAACAAAATGAGGAAGAGGAGGGAGAGAAAAACAATTAGATTGAATTACAATTGGATGGAAGTCGAGGACAAGGAGAAGGAAGCTTAGGATGAGGAGGAAGAGAAGCAGCAGGAGCATCTTTAGGGATCCCTATGATGTCATTGAGGTTTGTTTCATTAATATGGTCCTCTCACAAAGAAAGATGACTTGTTTTAGTTCACCTACTTCCTGTATTAAATAGTGATGTGCAAAACGTTGTGGAAAACCACAGAGCACACACGTATAGTGCATCTGCAGGTAAATGAACATCAAATCTCTAAGACAGACTGAAATCTGTATATTTATCACCCTTATGATAAAACCCATGTCAGTCATTGGTTTATGGACTTTGTATTTTGAAGCCTCAGCATTTGCTATGTGGGTTTTTGTGAGCCATTTGGAACCCTATTAGGATGAGGGATCAGAATCTGGAGTCGTGCACACTACTGTTTCATTTAGTGTGTATCCATAAGATTTGTACAGCAGATCCAAGTTGTGCCTTGAAAACAGGAACGTTGTCTGCATAGAGGAGAACTGTAATAGCAGGCTTGTACAAAGTGAGGCTTTGTGCTCACATTTGCTGCAAACACTCGTTTTAATTCTGTCTCCGTTTTGATGAAGAATTCAGTTGAAATCAGGCAAGAATGGGACTTTCTTTTACAATGCGTTCTTGTGAATTGATTGTGTATCGCATACATTTGATTTAACTTTCTGCAAGACAACAGTCGTCCTCTAGCCAAAACAGTTTTCCAAATACCTCCACATGATCAAGCCTGGAAAAGAATAGCAAAAATGCAATTTGTGTTTCTGTGTTCAGAGGCAGCGGCGAGAGGGGAGACCTCGGCTCATCCAGCTGGAGAGCCTGACCAGGAGGAGTCAAACATTAACTCGGCTCTTCCAGGGCACGCTGCAGACTCGGCTACTGGCATTGGCGAGGGAGTGTGGCCGCCGCTGGAATGAAGTGAACGCCAAACTGGAGTCCATCGCAGGTCGACTGCAGGTATGCGAGTCAGACCTACTGAGGAGGGTTTCACTTTTCTCTCTTCTTTATAATTGACTCTTTTCTCTCTCTCTCAGCTCCTTGTCTCAGAGTGGGAGGGATTTGAAGCACAAAGGGAGGAGCTTGTCATTTGGTTGGCTAATATGGATGTCCCCCTGAGTGAGGTTGACCAGCTGACAGGAAACACCTGTGAAAAACTGAAACAACTGCAGGTGTGGGGTTGTTTTGATATGACATATATTTGATATGATACATACGTCAGAGACATTGTCCTAAACTGGACTAACAAAGAACCATGAGTCCAACATAAAACTTACCTTACAGAAAGTAAGTTCATTGATAATTTTAATCAAAAACTTGTTGTTGAAATATTTTTACTGAACATGCAAACATCTGCTGATGAAAATGTGTTGATTTATTGGTCTGTTATGAAGCTATTGCTATTTCTAATGTGTTTTTATCACTTTCTGATGTTTTATTAATTAAACAATAAATGTATTAATTGTTGTTGTTATCTATAGATGTAGTATTTATATATATTTATTTATAGTATGGCAAATATATTTAATTATTACTGTTTAAATAACTAATATGTGACATCTATTAGTAGTGATGTTGTGCTGAGGGTTAAAATGTCTTTTTGTCTTTTGGTATGCTGCGAAATGGCAATAAACCATTAATATATGTCTATGCTCAATTCAATTCAATTTTATTTATATAGCGCCAAATCACAACAACAGTCACCTCAAGGCGCTTCATAGATACAGAGAAAAACCCAACAATCATATGACCCCCTATGAGCAAGCACTTTGGCGACAGTGGGAAGGAAAAACTCCCTTTTAACAGGAAGAAACCTCCTGCAGAACCAGGCTCAGGGAGGGGCGGGGCCAGTGCCGCCTGTAGCGCAGGCCCCAGTAGCTCCAGTGCCGCCTGTAGCGCAGGCCCCAGTAGCTCCAGCATTACCGGTTCCACCCGTTCACTCCGTGCAGGGAGAAAGCCTAAGTCCTACTCAAGGTGCTTTTCATGATTCAGCCGCCATTGGCACTGTTTGCCGCTCCAGGGCTTCCCCAGAGGCTAGGTCCCAGTCCTCAGCTGATTCTGGACCCCTGGAGTTTAAGCAGCCACCTGGGAAGTGCCCCGTGTCAGTGCTGTCTGAGCAGGGCCAGTGCTCAGCACAGCACCCATTTCCTTCATGTCTGCCAGTGGACTCCATGCCTGCTGGCTTTGTGATGGCTTCTGCTGGAGGGTCCAAGGGGCCCGTCCAGCCTTCGTCTCGTATCTCCGCTGGAGGGTCCGAGGGACCGCTCCGGCCTTTGTCTCCTGTTTCAGCTGGGGGGCCCGAGGAGCCCGTCCAGCAGCCTTCCTCGTCAGCTGGCGGTTCCGGAGAACCACACCAGCCTCATGCCTCGTCGGCTGGAGGGTCCGAGGGGCCCGTTCAGCCTCCTGTCTCCGCTGGAGGGTCCGAGGGGCCCGTTCAGCCGCCTGTCTCCGCTGGAGGGTCCGAGGGGCCTGTCCAGCCGCCACCTGCGGCCGCCTCGTCGTCGCCTGGTCCAGCTTCATCAGAGTCTTCATCCTCGTCTGGTCCGGCCTCATCAGAGTCTTCATCCTCGTCTGGTCCGGCCTCTGCTTCTGCTACGTCTGGTCCGGCCTCTGCTTCTGCTACGTCTGGTCCGGCCTCTGCTTCTGCTACGCCTGGTCCGGCCTCTGCTTCTGCTACGCCTGGTCCTGCAGCTGTTAAGCCGCCGCCCAAGCCTCGCTCTGCACCTCGATATCGCCGGCCATTTTCCGGGCCACCTGCTGGACGTCACCGCCGTCGGGGTCGGTCCCCTGAACTGCTCCGTGGTCTCCTTCGTCGCCGCCGCTGCCTTCCGCACGGCCGGCCCCCGGACCGCCATCGCCTGAGTGGCCGCCGCTGCCTTCCGCACGGCCGGCCCCCGGACCGCCATCGCCTGAGTGGCCGCCGTTGCCGTCCGCACGGCCGGCCTCCCGAACTGTATCCGCGTCGCCGCCGTTGCCGTCCGCACGGTCGGCCCCCCCGAACTGTTTTGGACTCCTGTGCTGTCGGCCCCCTGGCCGGCCCCCCCGAACTGTTTTGGACTCCTGTGCTGTTGGCCCCCTGGCCGGCCCCCTGAACTGTTTTGGACTCCTGTGCTGTCGGCCCCCTGAACTCTTCTGTTTTGGACTCTGTTTTTTCCTGTGTTTTGGTGTGCTTCGTTTCTTTTGGTTTTGGGCTCGTTTTTTGTTTTTGTCTTTTGGCCTTCTGGTGCTCCGGTTTTGTTTTGCTTCGAGCCCTCCTTCCTGGGCCCCCGCCGCCCGCCCTGGTCGGGTTGTTTTCTGTTTTTTCTGGCTGTTTTTTGTTGGGCTGTCTGGAGCCAGCCTTTGAGGGGGGGGTACTGTCATGATCCTGGGTCCTTTTGACCCAGCGTTTTGTGTTTTCTCTTCGCGATTTTGGTTCTGTTCTTCCTCTGGTTAGTGTTTACTCTGTTCTGCCCGTGTGTTCCTGTATCTAGTCCGCGTTTCTTAGTTTGTGTCCTTTCATGTGTAAGTTCCTGTTTTATTGTGAAGGTCTGTGTCTTATGTGAGTGTTTTCAGTTTGCCTCCCTAGTCTCGTCATGTTAATTACTCCCAGCTGTGTCCCCACCTGTATGTAATCCCCCTGTGTTCTCTGAGTGTATTTAAGTTGTGTCTTCTGTCATAGTAGTTGCTGGTTCGTCTGTGTTGTTTCCCCTCGGTCTCCCTGTATGTATTTCCCCGGACCTCCCTGCACCGTCATTCCTGGTTTGTGTTGTTAGTTTACCCAGTTTAGGTTTCGGTTTCATGTTCACACCCTGTTGCTGTTTGTACCCACTGCTGTAAATAAACACTCACCTGCACCAGAGCTGCCGCCTTTTGGATCCTCACTACAAATCCACACGGCTTGCCCCGCAAACCGTGACAGTTTTTGCAATTATCATCATTGCTTCTTTGAAATACTCCCCGTCTAAAAATGCCTTCTTTTTCTTAATCATGAAATGTGTAGCTCTAAATGAGGCTTCGGTTGCTTTTTGAGAGTTTTTCACCGGTCTCGTGAAAAAAGACTGCTGTTTGCGCAAACCTGCCTTTAATTCACGGGCCTTTTCTGCTCGCAGTGTGGTGCCCTTTGGGTAGTTAGCATGGTAGCTTGTGTGACACGTTCGGAAATGTCTCTCCACGTTGTGCCGCTTTGCCGTTGCCACAGTTGCCCCGCAAATGAGACACACGCATGAATCTTTCACAGTGGTAAAAAAGAACTCTTCCTCCCATTCACTGTGAAAATGATATGTTTTCTTCCTTTTTTCCGCCATGTTTTCCTCATCTCCTCACCTTTGCCTTTGCTGGTCTTCACGGCAACTGTTTCCGTGGAGACCAGCTAGCACTAAATATTAGATCATGATCTAATATTTAATAATAAACATTTTTTTTATATATTATCTCTAACAAATTAACACCAATGCAATTGTGATTTAAAAAAAAATAGCAAGAAAAAATAAAAATAGATGCAGCTTACTGGTAAGTTGTTATGGTGAGCTATTTTTAGAACAGGCCCGCGGGCGACTCATGTGGTCCTTGTGGGCGACCTGGTGCCCGCGGGCACCGTGTTGGTGACCCCTGTTCTAATCGCTCTAATAGGATATTATGGTCGACAGTATCGAACGCTGCACTGAGGTCTAGCAGGACAAGCACAGAGATGAGTCCACTGTCAGAGGCCATAAGAAGATCATTTGTAACCTTCACTAAAGCTGTTTCTGTGCTGTGCTGAGCTCTGAAACCTGACTGAAACTCTTCAAATAAACCTCTGCAGATGATCTGTTAGCTGTTTGACAACTACTCTTTCAAGGATGTTTGATATCAAAGGAAGGTCGTATTTATTTTACCCTACTCAAATTCAATTTATGATACATTTTATTTTTAAAGATTTAAAAAGGTTCTTTAAAATGCTTTTTTAACCCTTGGTAGTACCTAAAACACGTACCCCTTATGAGGTCCTAGAGCCAAAAATTGACCACGCCATAAAAAGTGCTATAAAAAGATTATACATTAATATTTTATTCCACTTTAAATTAGCCAATCTTTTAGACCTACTTCTCCTTGAAATATTCATGTCAAGTTTTAATTACATTTCGCGGATTTTAACCCTTTATATCCCGGTTTTGTCATATGAGCGCACGGCCGTTTTTGGCGAAAAAAATGAAAAAATTAAATATTTTCCATAAAATACATTTGAAAGTTATATTTTATTGTACTTTTAATTAGGCCTTTGGATGGACCAAAGATTGGCACCAACAGTCATTTCGATCGCCTTTTATTTTTTTTGCAGGAGCGCATTTCATAAAATGCACACACTATCGGTCCCAATCGACCACGCCCAAAAAAGTGCTATAAAAAATTTATAAAATAATATTTTATTCCACTTTAAATTAGCCAATCTTTTAGACCTACTTCTCCTTGAAATATTCATGTCAAGTTTTAATTACATTTCGCGGATTTTAACCCTTTATATCCCGGTTTCGTCACATGAGCGCACTGCTTTTTTTGCCCCAAAAAACATAAAACTTGAATATTTTCCAAAAAAACCATTTGAGGTAATATTCAATTGTTATTATAATTAGGCCTTTAGATGGACTAAAGATTGGCACCAACAGTCATTTCGATTGCCTTTTTTTTTTTTTTTCAGGACCAGAAAATGGTCTCCAGGCGGCAAATGCTCCTCCTCTAGGCCGAAATAAGTGCATTCTTGCCGGGGTAAGTCGTGACGATTACCAGGGCATGATCACCGGGGACTCATTTTTGCAGCACACACATCCGATACCACGTGACAACAAATACGTCATTTCCTGTTGACTAAAAAAAAAAAAGCACCCTCATACGGTCCTAGGGGCCGAAAATGGTCCCGCCCGATCAGCGGGCGAAGCCGCTGCTGCACGCCGGAAATGAGGCTTCATTTCCCGCAGGTCTGTCCAAGAAGCCCGCTGTTTTCCAGCAGGGGTCAAATGTGAAGCAAGGGCGCCACCCGGTGGCCAAATAAAAAAATTACAATTCTAAGGTCCTGACTACAGAACAAAAACGAAACTTAAGCCATCGCCACTACGTTAATGGTAATAATTGTGCAGTGAAAAATAGCGTTTATAATGGGTTTCAATGGGGCGATTTATGGCTTTTGGTACTCATGTGGATGTCGGTTTTTAGCTTAGCCACCTTAAGCTAATCGAATAAAGACGGCAATTCTAAAGAAAGAAAAAAAAAGGGTTGGGAGGTTTGGCTATATTCTATTCAACACAGTGAAAATGGCCTAATATTAAAAAACGCTGTGGATGATAAATGGCCGTAGGTACTACCAAGGGCCATTTGAAGGACCTTTTTTAAAATGGTCCTTTGAAAAACCATTAAAGGTGCCCTAAAGAACCATTTCTTGATGGTTCTTTGGGGCACCTTTAAAGGTTCTTCAATGAACCACTGAAAGAAATGGTTCTTCAAAGAACCATTGTTTGAGCGGTTCTTTGTGGCACCAAAAAAGGTTCTTCTATGGCATCAGGCTAAAGAACCACTTTTGGTTCCAGTTGGCACCTTTATTTTTCTGACACAAACAACAGGAGGAACACACGTTGGAAGATGGTTACCTTGTCCAGGTATAAAGACATCAACATTTCTGCTCTGATCAGATGATGGCTCCTCACAGGTGTATCTCCCAGAATTCCTCCATGTGATGTTAAAGAGATGCAGGATGCTCATGGAGCCTCGATTGTCCAAGAGGACCCCTTCTACTGGCGGGTCCTGAGGAAAATGCCACTTCACCTCACTCCACCCCAAACACTCCTGAGGAGAAGAAAAGATACCTGAGAGAGAGGTACTGGAAGACATCTGAAGACAGAGACAGGTAGGTGTAGAGACAGACAAGTGTTACTGACCACTGTGTAATTGGAGTTAGAGGGGACCAGAACTTCAGAGGCGGATGGCAGCAGCTCCAGAGAAACCGCCCCTTCAGGATGAACCAGGAATACACCTACACACAGAGACAGGTAGACATTCAGGTGTCACCTCTAAAATCCTACTGATGCTTTTACGTTATTACTCACCCAAGAGAAACCCCAACAGGCTGATATTTCCTGTTCCCCTGATGGATGCCATCATGGCTGCCAACCCTGAGCAGTGACAGGTGGAGGAGAGGTTTCAAAATAAAAGTCTAACATCATTAAAACACAAAATGGACTTCCTGTGAAGCTCTGATATTTGGTGGAAGCTTTAAAAAAATGCAAATAGTTGAATGCAATAAGTGTTGGATGCTGCAGGCTGTGTACAAATACTGTAGTAATGATTGTCTGCTATTACTGCTCTATATTCCAGAGAGATGTGTTTACTGCATGTCAGTGGCAGCTGGAGACTGCAGAAATAATAAACTCAACGAAGTTACTTTGAAGGGAGGCGTCTAAGAAGCTTCATTAAAGTTTAACAAGTTTATTTAAACCGTAGCAGTCTGGACTTTTTTCATTCCCTGCATTCAGTCGGCGTCTGTTAAATCTGTCGAGGTGACTGATGCTTCAAACAGACGTGAACACATTCCTGTGTGTGTGTGCATGTGTTTTCACACAAAGCAGCCACTCACAGTCATCCCTAGGGACTTCAGCCAATCAGAGCCCTGGTTGATGGAGAGAGAATGAGGAATGCCAGCTGACCACCGAAGAAGAAAATAAACAGCGAGGTATTTCCTGTGGGCAGCAGAGAGGAGAGCAAGCCTCATCTCAGGGTTTAGCCAATCACAGCTCTGAAGCTCTGTGCCCTGACTAATGCTCAGCAGGTGATGTCACCAGTCAGCTGCCGAGTCTTCCTCTTCATCCCTACCTCCACTGTCACAGAGTGTCAAATTTGAGCGTCCAGATTGGTGGCTTCAGTCTCTCTTGTGATGTCACCAATGGAAGTTTTAAAGGGCTTTTTATTAACTCTCTTAAGGCTGAAGAGAGAGGAATGCCTCAAATGTGTGCTTGAGTAAAATTTGCTTTGAAGTACTGATCTTGTGATCAGGTTACTGACCAACAGAAGACACTCTTTTACAGCTGCTAAGTTAAAAGATCACACCATTGTTTTTCCAGCCTGCCGTGTGTGTGTTGTGACTGCTGTGTGTGTTTGGTTCAAACTGACTGTGCAGCACAAAGCTGATCTCAGATCGAATCACCAACATGTTCATCGGCCGACGTTCTTCCAACTGTGTTTTTGGATTTTTGTCTAGTTCGTGCTCAGTAAAAATCACCTTTAAGCAGCTCTGATCAGAAATATGAGCAGCTACAAGACATCGATCGGCAAAGTAGGAGACAGCAAATCTGACTATGGTGATCTATTTAAGTAGTATTCCAGATAGGTAATCATACACCTGTTCATCAACACTGAATATTCTACATGTAATCATTTCATATCCTATCACACTCACCTACTCTACAGGTGTGCCACCTGCCTGTCACTGCTCATACTAACGCTGTGATCGGTCACCTCAGACCTGTAGCACACAGCACACACACACTGTAACACAATTAAACTGATCAAACTGCAAACCACAAGATTTATTGTTGGTCAAGTCGATGCATTTGAATGATCAGCATGGCAAACATAAAAACAGAAATCTAACGAGAAGCAGGTGAGGCCCAACAGCAACCAACCACAGTTCAGATAATGCACAGAAAAAATAACCGGATATATGCTCGTGTATGATGTTATTACCACACAATAAGTTTGATCAGAATATTTCTGACACTTAAAGTATTACAAACACCAAACATGTAAGGAACCAAACTGGATGATCAGGTAGGGCTGTTGGATCTGAAAAGTTGATTTTCATAGATTAGACTTTCATCAATAATTCTTCAGTCTGTGCTTTTAAAATGTTTTGAAACAAGTTCAAACTCATAAAAACAGTAAATCTAATGAAAATGAGAATTAGTTCACCAAACCAGTTAAAAACACGCAAACTGAGCAAATACACCAAACCTACAAATGGAAACATCCTACGAGAAGGTTCAAAATATGTTTACACTCATATATGCCTCTCTTCAGCGTCTTATTCACTTCAATTCTTCATGATGAAGAAGAGAACATATGAATATTCTGACTCTGTGGTGACACACAGCAGGCTCTCCCTGAGCCTGGTTCTGTCAGAGGTTTCTCACTGTTAAAAGGGAGTTTTTCCTTTCCACTATCGCCAATGGTGTTGGTTACGTTACTTGAAAATAATAATTAGTTACTATTAGTGATTACTTCTCCAATAAATTAATCCAGTTACTTTACTGATTACTTATTTTCAAAAGTAATTAGTTACTTTATTACTTAATTACTTGTTAAAAACATGGTACACAACCTGAATACGTAATAAAGCAATAGGCCTTTCTGCTCAATTCTATTTTTTTCTGCATAATCCATCATATAAAATGACGCTTGTATGTCATTGTCAGCTGCCTGAGACACAGGTTTGAAGATGTGAGGTTTAATTAGAGGGAGGATCAGCTGTGGTTCTGTGGTTGCTCAATTTTTGAAGATGTTCTGAAGCTGAGACATGAAGAGGAACCTGCTGCCCAATCAGAGCTCCCACTGTGAGGAGATGTCAGAGTTCAGGAGGAACGTCTCTTACTGAGCCCAGTTTTATTTATCTGATTTTAATCTGTCAGTTTAACCCCAGTTTCACTGGCAGTAAAATACCTTTATAGAATGGTAAATGGCCTGTATTTGTATAGCACTTTACATAGTCCCTAAGGACCCCAAAGCACTTTATACATTCAGTCATCCACCCATTCACACACTGGTGATGGCAAGGTACATTGTAGCCACAGGTGCCCTGGGGCGCACTGACAGAGGCGAGGCTGCCGGACACTGGCACCACCGGGCCCTCTGACCACCACCAGTAGGCAACGGGTGAAGTGTCTTGTCCAAGGACAAGACACGCTGGAAGTTCCGCCCCCTCACTGGCCTTCAGCCTCATGATTGCTGCACAAGCTTCCCTCCATCACTGATCTGTTCAGCAACAAACTGCAGGAGGAATACCACATTCAGGTGCCGATACTCAGCTGAGATTCACCTGACCCACTGCTATGTGCACCAATGCAGTGAAGGTATTGCACACAGGACTTACTCGCAGTATGTACTCCCAGTGCTCACAGTCTTTACTCTCAGTACTCAGAGTACTTATTCGCAGTACTCACACTATGTACTCACAGCTTTTACTCAGCTTTTACTCGGAGCACTACTTAGAGTAGTTAAAGTATTTACTTGCAGTATTTACTCACAGCAGCATTTCAGTATTTCTAGTACATGTAGTACTTGTACATAGCAATACTGTGTGGAATCTAATCAGGATTCAGAGAAAGAAAAGAGAGTAGAGTTGGTTCAAACCTTCTGAAGCTGCTCCTTTTCCTTCTCTTCTTCTTCTTCTTTTCACTGTTTGTGTCTCCTCTTCTTCTCTTCAGTTCATTCCAGACGAACGACGAATGGAAACCAACAGACTGATTCACAGTGAGAGAGGGAGACATAGGGCCAGAGTGGAGAGAGAGAGAGTCTGCAGTACTGAGGGAAGAAAACGGGTGAGAGACACAGACGCACATAGAGAGAGAGCGAGAGAGAGAAAGAGCATCTGTTTTCAATCTGTCTCTCTGCCCTCCCCCCTTCTTTGACAGGAAATGAACCGAGTGCAACACACACACACACACACACACACACTCACACACACACATACTGAAACACACATACAAAAAAGTCAGTTTTCTGTTTTACAGTCAGACTTACTGCTTTGTGTGTGTGTGTGTGTGTGTGTGTGTGTGTGTGTGTGTGTGTGTTTGTGTTTGTGTTTTGTAGTAGACTTTATTAAACAGAGTGCTATGTGAGAGAGTCAGCTTACTGACTGATCAGTAATAATTGTCAGGGTCCTGGGTCTGAGTGACCCAGGGTCCCTGAGCAGTTTTGGACTTGTCTTGTATTGTATGTATATTTGGTATTGCTGTCCCTCTTCTCCCTGTTTGCGGGTGTGTGTATGTGTTTCTGCAGGCTACTTCAGGCCTGGTGAGTGTGGCTCTGCTGGCGGACTGGCCACATCCGAAGCTCCTGCACACCCCCTGTTGTTGATCAGGGCTCGTCGGGGGAGCTATTTAGGAGAGTGTTGGAGCTCCCACCGGCGCGGGATCATTACGTTAGACTCCCAAGTCGGTGTGTGTGTTTAGGAAGTGCAGATCGTGTGTGTGCCCACGGGGGTCAGTGTTTAATGGCTGCCTCTATTGTTTTCCTACAGGAGGAACGTGAAGAGGAAGGGCAGCACGCACAGGGTGCGCTGGTGGGCAGCTCTGAACACCACATCCAGAACACCCTGGATTTTGTTGAGAAGGTGAGAGATGTCATTATGGAGGCAGATGAAACCATGGTCTCGTACGACGTTACATCTCTCTTCACTTGCATCCCAGTCACAGAGGCGTTGGAGGTAGTCCGTAAGAGATTACAGGATGACACCAACCTCAGCAACAGGACTGCTCTCAGCATCGACCAAGTGTGTTTAAACTGTGTCTTAATTCCACCTACTTCACATACAAGGGTCAGTTCTACAGGCAGAAACATGGGTGTGCCATGGGCTCCCCAGTTTCACCCATCGTGGCCAATTTGTACATGGAAGAAGTGGGAAAGAGGGCTTTGCTATCCTACCCTAGAACACCGCCAAGCCATTGGTTCAGATATGTGGATGACACCTGGGTGAAAATCAAATCTCAGGACGTACCACATTTCACGGATCACATTAACTCGGTGGACCGACACATCAACTTCACCAGGGAGGATATGAAAAGTGGCAGGTTAGCCTTCTTAGACTGTGAGATTTCCATCAGTAATGGGGGACGTGTACCGTCAGCTTTTAGATGTCAGGACACTACAACACAGAGCGAACACGATCCCCACTGACACAGCGGACAGGGAGGCAGAAGAACAGCACATCAAGAAGGCCCTGAGTAAACGTCGTTATCCCAGCTGGACTTTTGGCAAAGCGGGAAAGGCTCCTAAAGAAAGCTCCAGCCGATCCAGGAGAGAAAGACAACCGCTGCCCAAGCGAAAACCTGTAGTGATCCCATATGTGTCAGGAGTATCAGAGCAGTTGAGAGGCATTTTTTCTAAACACCGGGTCTCTGTTGCTTTTAAACCCCAAAAACACGCTGCCCCAAAAATTGGTCCACCCCAAGGATCGGGTCCCCTGACACAAACAGAGTAACATAGTTTACGCTGTTAAGTGCCAGGAGGATTGCCAGGATTTATACATCGGGGAAACCAAACAACCTCTGGTGAAGCGGATGGCACAACACAGAAGAGCTACCTCATCAGGCCACGACTCTGCGGTCTATTTACACCTACAGGCCAGTGGACACTCTTTCAATGATGAGGATGTTCACATCCTGGACAGGGAGGAACGCTGGTTTGAGCGTGGAGTCAAGGAGGCCATTTACGTGAAAAAGGGAAAGACCATCTCTGAATCGATAAGGGGGCCTAAGGGTACATCTTTCGCCATCTTACAATGCTGTGATTGCAGCCGTTCCCCAACTCTCTGTGAATGGTACTCATGGTTGTTGATCAATGGTCATGAGAATTTGCATAATTATGATTAAGGAACTGACCTCCCAGCCCATTGTTCCCTCAGTGGGCTGGTTTCAGTCATTATGCAAATGTACTGTTTATAAGATTTAGGGAAACCTGCAGTCAGCTGAGACTGAAGAAGTCACTTCGATGAGTGATGAAACGTTTCTCCCACATAATGTCATATGCTGTGGGAGTGTCTGGTCGGGTGTGGTCCAGGTTCCTGTTGTCCATCCCCTGGGGTGGAGTTGGCCAGCTCATCACCTGCTTCCAATTTCCGGGGCTCCATCTAGAGGGTTTTTAAGCCAGCACTGCCTGCTACTCCTTGCCAGTTCGTCCTGCTACCACCCGTGGTAAACTTAGCCTCCTCTGTGCTCAGACTCTGTGTGCCTGGATCGTGGGTTAATGTGTCCTCCGTCTCCTGTATTCTCCAGATTCATCACCCGTCGTACACACCAGCAGTGCTGGTTCTGTTTCCGTCCCGTTCTCCCGTCTGCCCAGAACCCGAGGACCACACACTCATCTTCTCCTCAGCCTGCCCTCCAGCCCGTACTTCAACCTCCCTGGACACCTTGGAACCTGGACCAGCCTCCCCACACTCTCAACCATCCCTGGAATGCTCCCACGGCAACCCCTTCCCCCCCAATAGCCGGTGTTTTAGAGTAAGCCCAAGACTCTCCACTAGTACCACTAACCTCTGCCCTTTAATTGTTTCCCATTCAGTAAAACCCTTCTCCTGTGTTTGCAGAAGTTCCCGCCCATGATCTCCCTGTGTTCTATTAGACCCAGTCTTGTTTAAGTTCCTTTTCCTTTCAATAAATTGTACATGGTTCGAGCAATTGAATCTGCTCTTGAGTCCACTGCATCCTTGTTTGTGACAGAACGAACTGTCCAATAATGGACTCAGCGGACCCAATTCGCGCCGCCATAAATAAACCGGGCGCGGTGTTAGGACGGCATGAACAGACATTGACGTCCCTAATGTACCAGTGTAACGCTATTAGTGAGAAGCAGGAGGAGTTACTCACCAGGTTTTCAGAAATCAGGGAGCCGAATCCGCCCGTTTTCCCCAGTCAGCTGGGACCATCGCCTGCACCCACCGTTGCGCACCCCGCGATAGAATCGGCTTATCGGGGCATTTCCTCCCCTCCACCGGAGCCTTTCCACGGAGAGTTGGGGCAGTGTGGGGGTTTCCTTTTTCAGTGGTCGTTGTTCATCAGTCGCACGCCACACGCTTTCCCAAATGATGCTGCCAAGATTTCCCATTTTGTAGGGTTGCTTAGGGGTAAGGCGCTCGCGTGGGATGAGGCGTTTCTGTCTTCTCACCCGATTGCCTCATGCTCCTATGAGGAATTTCTCAAGGAATTCAAGTCTACATTCGCTCACCCGATTTCTGAGGGTACTGCAGCTAAGAGGCTGTTGGGACTCCGTCAGGGAAAACGCAGCGTTGCGGAATATTCGATCGAGTTCCGCACCGCTGCTGTAGAAGCGGGTTGGCCAGACGCCACGCTGCGGGGTATTTTCCTACCATTCCTTACCGAACAGATGAAAGATCAGCTAGCTGTACACAACGAGCCGGCCATGTTCGAAGCGCTTGCCTCTCTCGCTCTCAGGATTGATAATCGACTGAGGGAAAGAGACGCTGAGAGGCGTTCCAAGCCCTCTCCGTCTCTGTTTCGGCCCGCGAACACTTCCGCGTTACCCCCACCACTTCCGGTAACAACATCCGCCCATCCCCGCTCTCCTTCCCCAGAGCCTATGCAAATCGGCCACTCTCGGCTCACTCCTGAGGAGCGGGAACGGCGTTTCCGAGCCGGAGAGTGCTTCTACTGCGGAGGAAGCGGCCATCGCATCGCTGTCTGCCCAGTCCGGCCAAAAGGCGTGGCCCGCCGGTAAGTCCGGGGTTACGGGTGGGCAGTGTTTTCAAAGGAGATAAACCCCGTTTTCTGCTGTCAGTTTCTTTAATAACTGGTACTAAGGCTCATTCTTTTCACGCTCTCGTTGACTCAGGGTCAGAGCAAAATTTAATAGACACTGCGGTTGCTAAATCTTTGAACTTGCCCCTCACTCAGCTCGAGCCTCCGATCCCAGCCTCTGCTTTAAATAATGAGGTATTCGCTATGATCACTCACCAGACCGCACCTGTCAAATTAGTCACGTCAGGCAATCATCAGGAAAACATAACACTCTTTACCACTTCTTCCCTTGACGCGCCAGTAATCCTCAGTTTTCCGTGGTTGCAGAAGCACAATCCACACATTGACTGGACAGGGAAAAGAGTAGCCAGTTGGAGTCTATTTTGTCTCGCCAACTGCCTTAAATTAGCCTTGCCCTCGGAGGCTTCTGTTTCTCCTCCATCGGTTGTTTCCCCCCCCCGACCTTACCGCTGTCCCTCCTGAATATCATGATCTACAAGAGGTGTTTAGTAAAGACAGAGCTCAGTCGCTGCCCCCTCATCGACCTTATGATTGTGCCATTGATCTCCTTCCTGGTGCTCCTATGCCCTCCAGCCGTCTTTATAACCTGTCCCGTCCCGAAAGGGGGGCTATGGAGAAGTACATCCAGGACTCGTTAGCAGCCAGTCTCATTCGTCCTTCCTCCTCGCCAGTGGCCGCCGGTATCTTTTTTGTTACTAAGAAGGATAAGTCACTCCGGCCATGCATCGATTACAGAGGACTTAATGCGATCACGATTAAGAACAAGTACCCCCTGCCTTTGATCAATTCAGCTTTCGAACCCCTCCACGGTGCTACTATCTTCTCCAAGCTGGACTTGAGAAATGCATACCACCTCGTCCGCATAAGGGAGGGCGACGAATGGAAGACTGCTTTCAACACTCCTCTGGGGCATTTTGAATACCTGGTGATGCCATTTGGCCTCACCAATGCCCCTGCAGTCTTCCAAGCACTTGTGAATGACGTGCTCAGGGATTTCCTGAATGTTTTCGTGTTTGTTTACCTGGATGAAATTTTGATTTTTTCACGATCTCTCGAAGAACATCAGGTGCATGTCCGGAGCGTGCTGCAGCGACTATTGGAGAACCGTCTCTATGTAAAGGCCGAGAAGTGTGACTTCCATGCCTCGTCTGTCTCATTTCTGGGCTACCTACTGGCGGGAGGGCAGGTGAAGACGGACCCTGTAAAGATCAAGGCAGTGGTGGAGTGGTCCGTCCCTGATTCACGCAGACAGCTACAACAGTTCCTTGGTTTCGCAAATTTTTACAGGCGCTTTGTAAGGAACTACAGCCGGGTGGCTGCACCCCTCTCTCGCCTCACTTCCTCAAAGGTCCCCTTCGTTTGGTCCCCCGAGGCTCACTCAGCCTTCACCATGCTCAAACAGCTCTTTACATCAGCTCCCATTCTGATCCATCCTGACACGAGTAAGCAGTTCATAGTGGAGGTTGACGCTTCAAGTGTGGGGGTGGGGGCTGTGCTGTCACAATGGTCTGGTCCACATGGCAAGCTCCAACCCTGCGCCTATTTTTCTCGACGCCTTTCTCCTGCCGAACAAAATTATGACGTAGGGGATAGGGAGCTCCTAGCCATTAAATTAGCTTTGGAGGAGTGGTGCCACTGGCTGGAGGGAACGGAACACCCGTTTATTATTTGGACAGATCACAAGAATCGAACTTATCTCAAATCAGCAAAAAGACTGAACTCCCCCCAGGCTCGGTGGTCTCTCTTCTTTACCCGATTTAACTTTGACATTTCCTATCGCCCAGGTTCCAGGAATCTCAAACCTGATGCTCTGTCCCGCCAGTACTCCTCGGACTCAGAGCCCCGGGGCCCTGAGCTCATTCTCCCTTCCACCTGCAGAATTGGCTCCCTCACCTGGGATGTGGAGGAGGCCATACGCCAGGGTCTACGAGGTGAAACCGATCCGGGAACTGGCCCACCCGGTCAGCGTTTTGTGCCCTCTGCCGCCCGGTCGGCTGTGATCCACTGGATCCACACAGCAAGGTTTACTTGCCACCTGGGAGTGAGTAGAACCACAGCGCTATTGAAGAGGTATTTCTGGTGGCATTCCATGGACAAGGATGTAAAGGCTTATGTGGCAGCCTGTTCCATTTGTGCCCGTAATAAGACCTCCAATAGGCACCCGTCTGGCTTACTCCAACCACTGAGTACCCACATAGGCCTTGGTCTCATATTGCATTGGATTTTGTTACCGGCCTCCCAGCTTCCTCAGGGAAGACGGTGATCCTGTCCATAGTCGACCGGTTCTCCAAAGCGGCCCATTTCATAGCCCTAGAAAAGCTACCAACGGCTACCGAGACCACCCAGATCCTTACAGACCATGTGTTCCGACTTCATGGCATACCCTTAGAAATTGTTTCTGACAGGGGGCCCCAGTTTGTCTCCCAAGTGTGGAGAGCCTTTTGTTCGGCCCTGGGTGCCAAGGCTAACTTGAGTTCCGGTTTTCATCCACAATCCAATGGTCAGACTGAACGTCTGAACCAGGAATTGGAATCCGCTCTTCGCTGTGTAACGTCACAGAACCCGGCTACCTGGTCGTCTCAGTTGCCTTGGGTGGAATACGCCCATAATTCTCTCACGTCCTCGGCGACAGGCTTGTCACCCTTTGAAGCCTCACTAGGTTATCAGCCACCGTTGTTCCCGGAGAATGAGACGGAACTGGCCGTTCCTTCTGTCCAGCACCACCTTCGACGCTGCCGGCGGGTGTGGCAGAGGGTTCGACGGGCACTCCTCACGACTGTCGACCGTCAACGGGACTATGCGGATCGCCGCCGCTCTGTTGCCCCAACTTATCACCCTGGACAACGGGTTTGGCTCTGTGCTAAGGACATTCCCTTACGGTCACTTTCTTGGAAGTTGGCTCCCCGTTACATTGGCCCCTACGAGATCGCTGCTGTCGTCAGTCCCTCGGCAGTCCGACTCAGGCTCCCAGCTTCCTGGCGCGTCCACCCAACGTTTCACGTCTCTCGGGTCAAGCTGGTCCGTAGCAATCCTCTGTGCCCGCCATCCGTTCCCCCACCCCCCGCCGGGCTCGTGGACGGTCACCCGGCCTACTCGGTCCGGCGGAACGTTGACGTGCGCCGCTGCGGTCGTGGTGCCCAGTAACTAGTGGACTGGGAGGGTTATGGCCCCGAGGAGCGTTCTTGGGTTCCCTGGTCGCTCATCCTGGACCCATCCCTGATCTCTGACTTTCGCTCCTCCCTTCGCAGGGCGCAGTCCGGGCGGTTGCCGGGTGGTGACCCTTGAGGTGGGGGTGGTGTCATATGCTGTGGGAGTGTCTGGTTGGGTGTGGTCCAGGTTCCTGTTGTCCGTCCCCTGGGGTGGAGTTGGCCAGCTCATCACCTGCTTCCAATTTCCGGGGCTCCACCTAGAGGGTTTTTAAGCTACTCCTTGCCAGTTCGTCCTGCTACCACCCGTGGTAAACTTGGCCTCCTCTGTGCTCAGACTCTGTGTGCCTGGATCGTGGGTTAATGTGTCCTTCGTCTCCTGTATTCTCCAGATTCATCACCCGTCGTACACACCAGCAGTGCTGGTTCTGTTTCCGTCCCGTTCTCCCGTCTGCCCAGAACCCGAGGACCACACACTCATCTTCTCCTCAGCCTGCCCTCCAGCCCGTACTTCAACCTCCCTGGACACCTTGGAACCTGGACCAGCCTCCCCACACTCTCAACCATCCCTGGAATGCTCCCACGGCAACCCCTTCCCCGCCTAATAGCCAGTGTTTTCAAGTAAGCCCAAGACTCTCCACTAGTACCACTAACCTCTGCCCTTTAATTGTTTCCCATTCAGTAAAACCCTTCTCCTGTGTTTGCAGAAGTTCCCGCCCATGTTCTCCCTGTGTTCTACGTCCGTTTCTCCGCCCTCAGGCCTCCCTCAGTTCCTGCGAATGATTTCTGTTAGACCCAGTCTTGTTTAAGTTCCTTTTCCTTTCAATAAATTGTACATCGTTCGAGCAATTGAGTCTGCTCTTGAGTCCACTGCATCCTTGTTTGTGACACATAAAGCTACGTCCAGATGAACAGAATCAACTTTTGGAGATGTCAACATAGTTGTTTCTTTGCAGGAAGGTAGATAGCCTTTGGGCCAAGACACTGAAGAAGCTCTTTCCTTCTACGTTCAGCAGACTGATCTGACGAAACTGGCTGATGGATGAGGAGTTCTTGTCCTTAGGGATCAGAATACCTCCTGCTCTCCGCCAAGCCTTTGGAATCGCTCCTTTCTGCCACGCTACCTTCACATACATGGTCTTAAATAATCAGGCCCCATCTTATCTTAATGACCTTGTAGTAGGACTGTTTTGAAAACACGGACTGGAGCGTGTTCGAACACCAGGACCTTGAAGAGCACACAACATCAGTGCTCTCATATATTAACTTCTGTGTCAACAGTGTCACTGTGGACAAACGTCTCCGGGTGTATTCCAACCAGAAACCCTGGATGACTAAAGAGGTCCAGGTCCTGCTGAAGCAACGTGACGCCGCTTTTAGATCCGGTGATGGTATGCAGTACAGTGCAGCCAGATCTCAGTTGAAAAGAGGCATCAGAGAGGCCAAGGCAGCATACAAGAGAAGGATTGAAGACCACTTCACCACCAACAACTCACGACAGGTATGGCAGGGAGTTCAGCACTTAACCAACTACAAACCTGGCAATACCACGTTGACTGAGGGTAACGCGGAGCTTGCAGAGGAGCTGAACCACTTCTTCGCACGCTTTGAGGTGAAGGGACCAGAGGCAGCAGCAGCAAAAACATCGGACAGCAGCAGCCCAAGCCTCATAGTGCAGGAATATGAGGTGAGGCGCACACTGAGGGCAGTGAACCCCAGGAAGGCCACCGGACCAGATGGGGTAACCGCAAAGGTCCTAAAAGAGTGTGCAGACCAGCTGGCTGGGGTCTTCACTAAGATCTTCAACACTTCACTGTCCCAGTCCTGCATCCCGCCGTGCCTAAAGTCAGCCACAATTGTCCCACTGCCAAAGCGTACTAACATTAGCAGCCTCAACGACTACCGACCAGTTGCTCTAACACCTGTTATAATGAAGTGCTTTGAGAAACTGGTCCGACGTCACATCATGTCCTGCCTGCCACCCACACTCGACCCGCTCCAGTTTGCATACAGAGCTAACAGATCAACTGAAGATGCCATTGCTACAACGCTCCACACCACCATCTCTCACCTGGAAGTGCAGGGCCGTTACGCCAGGCTGCTCTTTGTTGACTTTAGCTCTGCTTTCAATACGATACTCCCGGACAGACTAATAGATAAACTGCTGGAAATTGGACTTCCTTCCACCACCTGCCGCTGGATCAGAGACTTCCTCTCAGACCGTGTACAGAGAGTTAGAGTGGGGCCTCATCTTTCCTCAGCCCTCAGCCTCAACACGGGCTCTCCACAAGGCTGTGTACTGAGTCCCCTACTGTACACTCTGTACACACATGACTGTGTTAGTTCCCACCCAGACAACACAGTCGTCAAGTTTGCAGATGATACCACTGTGGTGGGGCTCATCTCAGGGGGAGATGAGACTGCATACAGAGCTGAAGTTCAGAGGCTGTCAGATTGGTGTGCAGACAACAACCTGGACCTCAATACCACCAAAACAAAAGAACTGGTAGTTGACTTCAGAAGGAGGAAGTCCGAGCTGCAGCCTGTCAGCATCAATGGGGAGTGCGTGGAAAGGGTCTCCAGTTTCAAGTTTCTGGGTGTGCACATAGACACAGACCTCCAATGGAGCTCTAACACCTCTGCGGTCTTAAAGAAGGCCCAACAGCGTCTCCACTTTCTGAGAATCCTCAGAAAAATGGACCTGAAGAAGGAGCTGCTGACCGTCTTCTACCGCTGCTCCATTGAAAGTGTGCTGACATATTGCATCGGTGTGTGGTTCTCCAGCTGCACCACAGCACACAGAAAGGCACTCCAGAGGGTCATCAACATGGCCCAAAAAATCATTGGACATCCTCTTCCCTCCCTGAAGGACCTGTACAGCACTCGCTGTCTCAAGAGGGCACGCAGCATCCTACGGGACTGCACACACCCAGGACACCGGGTGTTTAAGCTGCT
Organism: Maylandia zebra; assembly: GCF_041146795.1. Taxonomy (NCBI): domain Eukaryota; kingdom Metazoa; phylum Chordata; class Actinopteri; order Cichliformes; family Cichlidae; genus Maylandia; species Maylandia zebra. The sequence goes on along the minus strand of NC_135176.1, from coordinate 34,022,835 downwards.
GCCGTCTGGCAGGAGGTTCAGGCTGCTGAGGTCCCGAACAAATAGACTCAAGGACAGCTTTTACAACAGGGCAATAGCCCTGATCAATGTAAATAGCTGACCTGACTGGATACCTCCCTGGACTTTTTAGGGGGAGGTAACAATGTTTAAAACGATAACAATAATATTTATATTTATAACAAGGTGCAATAATAATTAATGTGCAATAATAACAGTGTGCAATACACATACACTTATTCTTCTTTTTTATACTAAGTTAATATACTGTGTTGTGTTGTTTGTTACGTTGTGATGTGTCATATCGTGTCGTGTTGTGTTATATGTAGTGCTGACGTAGGACAGTTTTTCCAATTTCATTGTACTACTGTACTATGTATGACTGTGCAATGACAATAAAGAGTTATCTTATCTTATCTAGTACCATATCACCCTATTAGAGCACTTCGCTCTTGCTCTGCAGGCCTACTTGTTGTTCCTAGAGTATTTAAAAGTAGAATGGGAGGGAGAGCCTTCAGTTTTCAGGCCCCTCTTCTGTGGAACCAGCTTCCAGTTTGGATTCGGGAGACAGACACTGTCAATGGAAAATTGTATTTAGTAGTCAGTATAATCTTTTAGTGATATAAGTTTGCATATGGTAGAATGCTGCATGTAAACATTTGTGTGTAGAAGTATATAGTTGGTGACATATTGAAAGAATGTCTCATCCTAGGAGGTCTGTAACATTCTAGGATGTTCACCCCCACGTCCTGGGAGCATGAGAGAGGTCGCACCTTGTTTTATTGTTTTATTGTTTTAACATAGCTATGTCTGTTTTAGTCTAAGTGCCTTTTTGTCTAGATGAACTGCTGGACTTCTTCACTGTGTTATCTAGGGTGAACCATCTAGGGTGAGGGGGAGATTACCCTCTTCCTGACCAAGGATGTACCTTTTGTGCTTTGATGTTATATGACCCTTTGATCAGCAGGACACACACACACACACACACACACACACACACACTGAAGTATAAATAAAGACCGGGGCAGTTTCTTAGCGCGAGTCTCAGTCTGGAGGCTGCCCTTGCTAGCAAGAAGTTCTGTGTGTTTCTCTTCTCTGAGTCTTTACTGAAGAAGTGTTTTAGAATATTTTCCCTAACAGACACTATCTCTACTTTCAAGATTAGACTTAAAACTTTCCTTTTTGCTAAAGCATATAGTTAGGGCTGGACCAGGTGACCCTGAATCCTCCCTTAGTTATGCTGCAATAGACGTAGGCTGCCGAGGGATTCCCATGATGCATTGAGTTTTTCCTTTCCAGTCACCTTTCTCACTCACTATGTATTAACACACTTCTCTGCATTGAATCATATCTGTTATTAATCTCTGTCTCTCTTCCACAGCATGTCTTTATCCTGTCTTCCTTCTCTCACCCCAACCAATCACAGCAGATGGCCGCCCCTCCCTTAGCCTGGTTCTGCCGGAGGTTTCTTCCTGTTAAAAGGGAGTTTTTCCTTCCCACTGTTACCAAAGTGCTTGCTCATAGGGGGTCATATGATTGTTGGGTTTTTCTCTGTATCTATGAAGCGCCTTCAGGCGACTTATGTTGTGATTTGGCGCTATATAAATAAAATTGAATTGAATTGAATTGAATCAGCTTCCACGGGTATTTGAGAACTTGTGGGGTGTTTTTATAGAGCCTATATGAGATGCCATTAGGTCCTTGGGCCGATGCTGCTCTTGCCTGCTTCACTACCTTCTCCACTTCACTCCATGTATGTGGTCTTATGTCCATTTGGTGTTCAGGTGCCTGGATAGGCAGCATATCACTCGGAATGGTGACTGGCTCATGCCTCTAATCATCAGAGTAAGTTTTCCTCAGTTGATCTTCCATGTCTTTTATGGGCATTTTGAGGCACCCACTCTTCTCTTCAGCAAATAGACTCTTAACAAAAGTTGTATGGGTTGCTGTAGAAAAGGGTCCTTGTCCGTTCTTTCTTCTTACGTTGTCGTCTGAGGTGTTCTGCTCTTTGGAGCTTTGTAAGTTGTTGCTTTATTTCCTCCTGCAGGGCAATGAGTCCCTCCCTTTCTGTCTCATAGGCCCCCCTCCATTGTTTCCTCAGTTGTCTTCTGTCTTTCACTAATGTATCAATTTCCCGCTGAATCTGATCTTTCCTACTTTCCATCTTCCTTTCCCTTGCTGGTAGTGGTTTGGCTAGACTCAGTGTTGGAAGATTCTGTTGGCCTTTTCTGGATGAGCTCTGGACTGGAACGCAGTGTTGATTGTGGCTGGCTAACATCTATACACAAATGTGTTCCTAGCTGTTGGTGGCTAAACTCCAAACTAGGGGCTAATATTAAATGGCCGGGCCCTGAGCTAGAATCTAATATTGAGTGTGGCTGGCTAAGCTCTAGACTGGGAACTGCTACTGGTTGGATTTGACTGAGTTCCGATCTGGAGACTATGGGGGACTCTGTATGACAATGAACTTCGAAAAGGGTGCTGATATCCTGAGGACTGTGGGGATTCTCCTGCCTCTGGACTTCAATCGACTGATTTGACTTCTTAAAAAGTATGTGTTAAGGAATTTTTATTGTTTTATTTGATTATGCTTCAAATGTTATGTTATACATATTTCACCAGACACAGCTTTCTGTTGAAACAGGAAGCTGACCCTGTGACGCTGACAAGAGATCAGTACAGAAATACATATCCGCAGAAGTTGACTTGCATTATATTATTCTTAGAAATTGACCTGCAACACACATACTCTGTGACACACACACACACAGATTGCATGCAGACAGACATCAGGACCTGCGTGACAGGAAATGTGATTATATTTGCATATTGACGATGTAACCTATAAAAATAAACGAATACTGCAGTTCGGTGTGATTTGCTCTGAGCTTTTCACCCGTGCAGCAAGTTAACCTACACAAGTGTCTCATTGTTGTTTATTCACCTGACTGTTTGTTAACTGTAAATCTCTGACAATGTGTCAATGTGAGGCCCCTTTCTCAGCTCGCTGAGGCACTTCTTCCTGCCTTGGTGGATTTTAAGGACCATGTCAGTAATTAGTTTTGACCAGCCACAAATGCAGTTCTGCAGCTAATAAATAAAACTAAATTAAGGCTGATCTTACTGTATGTACTGTACACTTTCTCTTCAATCAAAGAAATAAGCAAAACATTTTGAACAATGACCTGTATTTTTGAAAATACTACACATTTGTAACAATGGACTTTCAATTCAGGCTTCCAAAATATACATGAGTCATATTTGTACAATGCATCTCTTGAAAAACATTCCACAACATTCCTCAAAGTTATCTGCTGTAACCTGAATTCAACATTGTGGGGCCTTATGACATTGCGCTTATGTAAAAAATAGTTTTTTAAATGTAAGAGCCATAAGGTAATATGGCAACAGGGGTGTAATTATTAAAATGACACAAAGAAGAGACTTAAAATAACATTATAACCCACAGGCGCACAACCAAGAGACCTAAACTGATTAGTATTGGCTTGCTTCTATTACTAAACATCACAATCACTAATACTAGATGATGCAATCTGTTTGTAGTGGTGCACCTTGGGAAAAAAAATGCAAACTGGTGAAATTGGTGCAAGGCACCATTTCCATTGAGAAAAATGGACATTCGAAGTTTGATTTTTTTGTACTGCAACTTTACCAGTGCTGGCTTAAAAGAAAGGATGGTACATATTCGAAGAGGTAAACATGTTGTTCCCACATCATAACTGGAAAACTGTTCAATCGTACAGTCTGGTCCTGAAAACCTGGGCCTTCTTTGAGAGGCTGTTCCTTTTGAGCTCCATAACCAGTTTCTATAATACCTCGAAGGTATACTTTTCCAGTGGGTAAGTGAGGTTCAAAGTGTACATTAGTCCAAACAGCATTGCAGCTGCTAGGGTATAGTTATCCAAATCCTGCCAGACTCTCTGGCCTTCAAGGACTATCCCGATGTCCTCAGGGCTGCCATTGGCATCTCTTGACTTTATGATGTAAATTCCCATGTGTCATGGTCGCTGTGTGGCAGGCAGGATGAGGACCCAAAATGCAAACTCACGGACTCAGGGGATAAACTCAAAATGCAGCTTTATTGCTGACAGGTGACAAACAAAAGCAGTGATACCAAAGCAATACAAAACTAAACTACACTGGGAAAAGCTAATTGTAACATATACCAGAAGACACGGGGAGAACCACACACAGCATGAGGGAGAACGCGACGCCGAACAGAGGGAGACGCAGACAGAAATACACAGAGGGTTAACGAGGAAAGTGGGAACACACGGGGAACACAGCTGACACAGATAACCATAACGAGACAGGGTGGGGTGAACATAACACTGACGGGAGACGGGCAGAGTCAAACAGGAAGTACAGAGGTTCAGACAGGAGGAGAGAGAGCACGGGGAAAACACAGACATAACGGGCTGGGGAAACATGGAATAAAACATAAGGAGAGACGAGGGCTCACAGATACACAGAGGGGCACACAGGGGGTAAAAGCCACGAAGGGAAAACACTTAGGGAACAACACAACAGGGCAACTCAGGAAACATGGCCTAAATAGGGAACAAAATACAAACATACAAGAAAACTAAGAATACTGGGCCAACATGGCCCAGGACCATGACATCACCCCCCCCCCCCCCCCCCCCCCATAAGGGCTGGCTCCAGACAGCCCAAACACAGGAAAACAAAAACCAAACAGAAAACGACCCAGGGCGGGCGGCGGGGGCCCAGGACGGAGGGCTCGGAACAGAAAACAAAAACGAGCAACAGAAAACACAGGAGCACAAGACCATAGTTCAAATAAAGTTCAGGGGGCCGACCCAGAGCCCACCGGCACAAAAGTTCACGGGTCACACAGTCGGGGGGCCGACCGGGCGGGTGGCACAGGTGACAGAGCTGGTCCGGAGGCCGGCTGCGCAGAAGGCAACGGCGGCGGCAAAGGGGACGACTGAGCAGTTCAGGAGGCCGGCCGCGCGGAAGGCAGCGGCGGCTCTCCAGTGTCAGGCGTACTGGCCGAGGCCCGGTGGGCACAGGACCAGACGAGGCAGGACCAGACGAGGCAGGACCAGACGAGGCAGGACCAGACGGTGGCGATGCGGGGGCCGGACCAGGCGTCGCTGCAGAGGCTGAGGCTGGACCAGGTGACGGCGAAGCAGGAGCTGAGGCTGAGGCCGGACTGGGCGAAGCAGAGGCCGAAGCCGGACTAGGCGGAGCAGAAGCAGAGGCCGACGCCGGACCGGGCGACATTGAAGGCGATGACGGGGCCGGACCAGGCGATGACGCACAGGCTGGAGCTCGACCAGGCGTGGCAGAGACGGAGGCTGGACCAGACGAGGATGAAGACTCGGATGAAGCCGGACCAGGCGAGGCAGAGGCGGAGGCTGGACCAGACGAGGATGAAGACTCGGATGAAGCCGGACCAGGCGAGGCAGAGGCGGAAGGTGGCTGGATGGGCTCCTCGGGCCCTCCAGCTGATGTGGCATGGTGCTGGACGGGCGGCTTGGGCCCCCCAGCAGACGTGGCATGAGGCTGGTGCGGTTCTCCTGAACCCCCAGCTGACGAGGAAGGTTGCTGGACGGGCTCCTCGGGCCCTCCAGCATAGACAGGAGGCTGAACGGGCCCCTCGGGCCCTCCAGCGGAGACAGGAGGCTGAACGGGCCCCTCGGACCCTCCAGCGGAGACAGGAGGCTGAACGGGCCCCTCGGACCCTCCAGCGGAGACAGGAGGCTGAACGGGCCCCTCGGGCCCTCCAGCTGACGTGACGCGAAGCGGTGGCGTCGCCGCAGGGTGCCGGATAGGCACACCTGGGAGTCCAACAGCAGAGGCAGGATAAACTGTTATGAAGGCCCCTGGCTGGACTAGGAGCTGAGGAAACACAGGCTGCTGAGGCACAAACCCAGAGAGAGAGAGAGCAGGTAAAAGACAGTCTATAGGGCTTAACATCTTAACACAAGAAACCATGAAGTGGACAGTGGTAGGGACCACCAGTTCTGAGCCAGCAATCACTAGGTTCCCAAAGTCTGCATCAGTCCAAAGTGGCTCAGAGGTTACTAGCCCAGTCTGTGTAGTCCTAGGAGAGGTCAACATAAGCTGGTTGGACTCAACCGGTGGTAGTGTGCGACTCAGAGGAGCTGGTTCAACCATACGGAAAACAAGAATTGCCACTCGATCCACAAAAACAAGGCTTAGATCATCAGGAGCTAACTCCTGGAAAAACAGTAAACACACAGGTATGGACCTAACCAATGGCACCGTGGTAGCATGACTGTGGTGTGTTGGATGGATGTGTTTGTTGGAACCCGCACCCGCAGTGATCTGTGGCTTCAGAGTGATGACTATATTGAGTGGAGAGACAGATACAGATAAAACGGTACGTAAACCATTAACTGAAGCGGGTGACACTTCAGGCTGAGAGTGAGTGGTTACACCATTGTTCGAGGCCAAAATCCTATCTAGTGATGAGTTCACAGAGGCAGGAGAAAATGGTGTCACATTAACCCTGATCTCAGCCTCCATCTCCTGAGTGGAGGTAATGGTGCTGGAGCAAAACAGTTCAAAATCACCCTGTTTATTACCTTCAGGAAGACAGAAGTCATGTTGTGACATTACAGAGTCCAGGTCACCATGATCTGCAGTTATGTTTGCCTCATGATGACTTAACATGGGTTCATGATCAGTGTTCACAGTTTTCCGTTTGTGAGAAACAAGTGTAGCTGGGCAAACCGGAGCACTAGTTATGCTTCCGTTACCTTCATTCAGAGACTGGTGGAGGAGCAGGGCCGGGTCAGGAGGGAAGACATTAGCCACCGGCAACTCAGACTTGGTTGGAACTGCAGACACGGAAAGGGACACAAAAGGAAACACCTCCCTCCCACTATCAACATGAGAAGCAGTGGAAGTCTTTCTCAGTCTATGTGTGGATTCTAAGGTCCCTGCAGGAGTGAGTGAATTAGTCGTGAATGACTGAGAAGAACTGTCTCTAGCCTGCGGCTTGGTGAACAGCTCATTGCTAGCCATATCACCGGCTAAGTCTGTAGCCACCTCACATGCCTTCTGCTCAGAGGTAACTTGGAGTGACTGGACAGTTTCACTCACCTCCGAGCGTCGGGCGATACGATGGCGACGCGAACGCCGTTTCCTTTTGGCCGTGGGCCCCGTTAACGTGGAAGGTGGAGCCTCCGGTGGCGTCACAGAGGCTGAGGAGGCGAGTGTTGGCGGGGCGGCAGGCGGGAGCTCCAGGCAACTCCGGGGGCTCCCAAGGGCTAGGCGTGTCCCGCGGAAAATCTCACCGTAGTGAGGAGCGAGCCATGGCTCCTCCCGTAGCTCTTCCTCCAGTTGCGCGCATGCGGCGCGCTGCCGCTCCTCGAGGTTGGAATCCGCGCCCCCCACAGCCACCTCGTGTTGCTCAGTGGAGGGCAGAACGGGCCGTGGCGGTGCGCGACAGCGGCGGGAACGCCGTTTCCTCTTAGGGGCGGCCGTGGGCTCAGCCTGGCCTTCCGTGGCGACCGGCTCCTCGCCCTCAGACCACATCCGTGCCAGGCAGGAAGCAGGAGACGAGTAGCCCGATCGCGGCGGCGAGGGTGGGTGGTCAATCTGTGGTGGGACAGCTGACGAGAGCTCCTCCTCGGTGATAAGCCAGGGCTTCCAACGGAGCTCGTCCTCCCGATATGCCCGTAACACCTGCTGCCGCTCCTCTTCACCGAAGTCGCTGGCCTCTGGCATCTCCGTGCGCCACGTAGTGTAGACAGGCGGTGGCGAAGATGTAGAAGCCGATGAGAAGCGAACAGGCGGCGTAACGGTGGTGAGCCCCATGGTCCCAATCCTGACCGTTTCCGGTTCTTTCTGGGACAGCTGCCCCGGGCGGATGCCCACGGCGGACACAAGAAAGTCCCGGATGTGGGGGCGCAGCGTGCCGAATAGCCACGGGAGCCCGGACACCATCCGCTGAAGACGGACGGCTACGGTCTCCCGGTATTCGCCTCTAGGCAGCGTCGCCCATTCCTCACAGTGGTATTCCACCGTGTAGAACAAGTCTTCCTGGAGGTCCGCGGAGGGGTTGTGAGCTGCTGGGTCCAGTTCGTGGTCGCGTTCTTCTGTCATGGTCGCTGTGTGGCAGGCAGGATGAGGACCCAAAATGCAAACTCACGGACTCAGGGGATAAACTCAAAATGCAGCTTTATTGCTGACAGGTGACAAACAAAAGCAGTGATACCAAAGCAATACAAAACTAAACTACACTGGGAAAAGCTAATTGTAACATATACCAGAAGACACGGGGAGAACCACACACAGCATGAGGGAGAACGCGACGCCGAACAGAGGGAGACGCAGACAGAAATACACAGAGGGTTAACGAGGAAAGTGGGAACACACGGGGAACACAGCTGACACAGATAACCATAACGAGAAAGGGCGGGGTGAACATAACACTGACGGGAGACGGGCAGAGTCAAACAGGAAGTACAGAGGTTCAGACAGGAGGAGAGAGAGCACGGGGAAAACACAGACATAACGGGCTGGGGAAACATGGAATAAAACATAAGGAGAGACGAGGGCTCACAGATACACAGAGGGGCACACAGGGGGTAAAAGCCACGAAGGGAAAACACTTAGGGAACAACACAACAGGGCAACTCAGGAAACATGGCCTAAATAGGGAACAAAATACAAACATACAAGAAAACTAAGAATACTGGGCCAACATGGCCCAGGACCATGACACCATGGTTGTTTCCTTATTAGATCGTTGGATAATGGCTTCATCTGTGGCCTAGTAAATGCAGAATTCCAAAATTTAATTAAACAGAACACTGGTCAAAGAACATTATACCAAATCTTATTTTAATCTGTGTCACTATTCCAAAAAATGTTAACATTAACACATTAGGTGAAAAAAAATGTATTCATTACAGCATGTGATTTGAGTCCTCAGAATAAGATAAGATAAGATAAGATAACCTTTATTAGTCCCACACGTGGGAAATTTGTTTTGTCACAGCAGGAAGTGGACAGTGCAAAAGTTATGAGGCAAAAATTAGAATACAATAAGAATAAATACAGTACACAACTGTACAGAATAGAATAAAATAAAATACTATATACAGTAGAATAAAATAAAATAAATATACAATAAGATAAAAATAGAATACAAATACAAATACTATATACAACTGAGTAAAAATACAACGATGACAGAAAGGATTATTGCACTTAGTATTATTGCATATGTATGGATGTGTGTGCTTGATCAGTTAAAGTCTTTATTATGGAGTCTGACAGCAGTGGGGAGGAAAGACCTGCGAAATCTCTCCGTCCCACACCGTGGGTGCCGCAGTCTCCCACTGAAGGAGCTGCTCAGTGCTGTCACAGTCTGCTGCATGGGGTGGGAGATGTTGTCCATCAGGGATGACAGCTTAGCCGCCGTTCTCCTGTCACTCACCACCTCCACTGGGTCCAGAGGGCATCCTAGAACAGAGCTGGCCCTTCGGATCACCCTGTTCAGTCTCTTCCTGTCCCCAGCAGAGATGCTGCCGCCCCAGCAGACCACACCATAAAAGATAGCAGAAGCCACAACAGAGTCATAGAAGGTCTTCAGGAGTGGGCCCTCCACTCCAAATGACCTGAGTCTCTGCAGCAGGTACAGCCTGCTCTGCCCTTTCCTGTAGAGGGCGTCTGAGTTATGAGTCCAGTCCAGTCTATTGTTCAGATGAACACCAAGGTACCTGTAGCTGTCCACAGCCTCAATGTCCATACCTTGGATGTTCAGTGGTTGCAGTGGAGAATGCTTGTGCCTGCGGAAGTCTACCACCAGTTCCTTTGTTTTACTGGCGTTGATCTGGAGGTAGTTCAGCTGGCACCAGTCCACAAAGTCTTGGGTCAGACCTCTGTACTCCTTGTCGTCCCCATCAGTGATGAGGCCGACTATTGCAGAGTCATCAGAGAACTTCTGCAGGAAGCACTGGGTGGAATTGTGGGAGAAGTCTGCAGTGTAGATGGTGAAGAGGAACGGAGCCAGAACCGTTCCCTGTGGGGCCCCCGTACTGCAGACGACCCTGTCCGACACACAGCCCTGAGTCCTCACATACTGTGGTCGGTCGGTGAGGTAGTCCAGGATCCAGGTAGTGAGGTGATGGTCCACTCCAGAGTTCACCAGCTTGTCCTTTACAACCGACGGAAGAATGGTGTTGAAGGCACTGGAGAAATCAAAGAACATGATTCTCACAGTGCTTCCAGCGGTCTCCAGGTGAGCGAGGGAACGATGTAGGAGGTGAATGACGGCATCATTCGCTCCAATGCCAGGCTGGTAGGCAAACTGAAGTGGGTCCAGTGATGAGCTTATTAGGCGCCGAAGCTGAGCCAGGACCAACCGCTCCAGGGTCTTCATCAGGTGGGATGTCAGAGCCACCGGCCTGTAGCTGTTGAGGTCCTTGGTGCTCAAAAAGGTAATGCATTTCTGAAGTGAAATCTCCATGCAAAGAAGCAGAATACTGTCAAAGCATAGAGAGGTGTTCAACTATGAACTCCACACATACTTCTAATGCAGGTAAAACAAAAAAAAAAACAAAAAAAAACGCACCCATGGTAAATTGTGAAAATCCCAGGTGATTCCTGGCATAGAGTGACAAGCAGCATTTTGTTAAAATTATTATTTTCCCTAAAGTGTATACAGAAATTAATTTTTTTTCTTACCTGGGCCGTGGGCTCCAGAATGTTCTGAAGTCTTCTTCCTATTTGTCCTCCTCGCCTTTTGAAGACCTTTATTAGTTTGTCAGATAGCACATCTATCTGCAAGAGTAATATGGACTGCAGTGGCATGGTGGTAATGTGCTTAAACTCTGCATTTATCTAAAAAGAGAAGTTGTCACATAAAAATGCTGTCAAAATCTCAAATCTCACAAGGTTACATCCACACAAAGTTGTTATTTTTTGTCATATTACTATTTATTAGCTATGGGTCCCATGTTGCTGAGCAGTTCCATAGTTGCCCTTACTTCCATACCACCCAAAGCCTGTTTGCAACCACAGCAGTTGCCTCCTTCTGGCCATTTTGCAGTTCTGCCAAATGACCCAGAAACTACATCTATTATTGTCATATACACATCAAGGTCTTTCATTAATACTTAGTTAAATTAGTTAATTTGACCTTTCCAGAAAATTTACCTTACAGAATGTGAGATAACATATGCAAATCTTCACTAGTAAATAAAAGAATGTTATTAAAACCTTAACTGTAACACCTCTATGTAACAACGCTAGAGAATTGTTCTGAAGCAACACCAATCTGCCCTTCAGCAGGGATAAGCACCATATATCGATACAGAAAAAATAAATTTAACGTATTTATATTGTCATTATTTTTATCTCTTTAAGCCCTCCTCTCAGTCTCTCTATAAATCAGTTAAAATAATTTGTTGGGTTTTTGTGTGTCTTTAACATGTTATCAGTACATTACATTCACTGCCCCAGAACATGAAATAAAGCCCCACGTCATGCACTTCCTCTCCTAATGAGTACTGCATAGGTGTCATGCCCTAAATAAACCGACTTTAGTGAAGACACCCCCCCCCCCCCCCAACACACACAGAGCCCACCCCATGGCAAACTAGCTTATTTAACTGTTTAACTAAAACATTTTAGGTACAACCAGTTAACTAAATGGACACAAGTTTGTTAGTCTGTATTCACTGAGAAAAAACAAGCGAATGTGACTGGGCACGCACTGAAAAAAGGCTAATGCACAAAATATTGTCCCGCAGCTTAAGCTAGCATTATCGTTAGTTAACTTAAGGAATGACTTGTTTTTTCCATTATGTTGCTCAACAGCAATTCATGAGAAAAACTTCCCCATATAATGGATGTTCTCTTCGTTTCCTCTCAAACATGTAGTTTTCAGTTTACCTCGACAAAGTAAAGCTGAGCACCAAACGGTAAACGAAGCGAAGACAAAAAATGGCGGACCGCCACAGTGAATTTTCCCTCGCAGAACACACCCGGGGGGGTGGGGGGGGTGGAGTTTCAACAGAAAACATAACTATTTTCTGTGATTTTGATATGACTGGTTTTAAAAGACTGAACATCCTTCTAAAACAAGTGAAAGGCGTGAGACTTAATTATGTTTAGACCAAAAATATAAATGATTCATGTTGGATATATTTACTGTATTTTTACTAATTTAACAACCTCATCATTGCATTAGTCGCTTTATGCTATAGCATTACGCTTACATTAGCTTGAAGCTCAAGGTCGTCATTTTATTTAATTTCTTTTTCTGGGCTTACAAACAGGACACGCAACATTTAGATAACCGTTACACTGAATCTTGGGTCTGTGTTGAGTCTTCCAGCTGCTGACTACAGAAGCTAGATTGACCTTTCAGCATGTTTATAGCGGTTGTGGCTATGTGCTGGTAATGTTACCATGTGTGAGCAGTCACATTGGCAGCAGACATGTTTCAACAAACTAGTCATATCCCAGCCCTACATTAGCTTGTTTAATGGTTAAGACACTGCAGGTACCACCACTTACTACAGACACCGATGCAAGTTTGTAATAGTCTGTTAATTTAGACTGAAAGAATATACAAACAATATTAACTCACATTATATATGTTAATTACTAATTTGCTTATCGCATAATTTCGGTTACCATTAGCTAACTGGAGCCTAACATTGGCCTTTCATGGTTTTCGATAAACAGCCCACATACCTGTAAAATAACAACACCCCAGTAAAAGTCCACATACAGTGGGGCAAAAAAGTATTTAGTCAGCCACCGATTGTGCAAGTTCCCCCACTTAAAATGATGACAGAGGTCAGTAATTTGCACCAGAGGTACACTTCAACTGTGAGAGACAGAATGTGAAAGAAAAATCCATGAATCCACATGGTAGGATTTGTAAAGAATTTATTGGTAAATCAGGGTGGAAAATAAGTATTTGGTCAATAACAAAAATACAACTCAATACTTTGTAACATAACCTTTGTTGGCAATAACAGCGGTCAAACGTTTACTATAGGTCTTTACCAGGTTTGCACACACAGTAGCTGGTATTTTGGCCCATTCCTCCATGCAGATCTTCTCGAGAGCAGTGATGTTTTGGGGCTGTCGCCGAGCAACACAGACTTTCAACTCCCGCCACAGATTTTCTATGGGGTTGAGGTCTGGAGACTGGCTAGGCCACTCCAGGACTTTCAAATGCTTCTTACGGAGCCACTCCTTTGTTGCCCGGGCGGTGTGTTTTGGATCATTGTCATGTTGGAAGAACCAGCCTCGTTTCATCTTCAAAGTTCTCACTGATGGAAGGAGGTTTTGGCTCAAAATCTCACGATACATGGCCCCATTCATTCTGTCCTTAACACGGATCAGTCGTCCTGTCCCCTTGGCAGAAAAACAGCCCCATAGCATGATGTTTCCACCCCCATGCTTCACAGTAGGTATGGTGTTCTTGGGATGCAACTCAGTATTCTTCTTCCTCCAAACACAACGAGTTGAGTTTATACCAAAAAGTTCTACTTTGGCTTCATCTGACCACATGACATTCTCCCAGTCCTCTGCTGTATCATCCATGTGCTCTCTGGCAAACTTCAGACGGGCCTGGACATGCACTGGCTTCAGCAGCGGAACACGTCTGGCACTGCGGGATTTGATTCCCTGCCGTTGTAGTGTGTTACTGATGGTGACCTTTGTTACTTTGGTCCCAGCTCTCTGCAGGTCATTCACCAGGTCCCCCCGTGTGGTTCTGGGATCTTTGCTCACCGTTCTCATGATCATTTTGACCCCACGGGATGAGATCTTGCGTGGAGCCCCAGATCGAGGGAGATTATCAGTGGTCTTGTATGTCTTCCATTTTCTGATGATTGCTCCCACAGTTGATTTTTTCACACCAAGCTGCTTGCCTATTGTAGATTCACTCTTCCCAGTCTGGTGCAGGTCTACAATACTTTTCCTGGTGTCCTTCGAAAGCTCTTTGGTCTTGCCATGGCGGCGTTTGGAGTCTGACTGTTTGAGGCTGTGGACAGGTGTCTTTTATACAGATGATGAGTTCAAACAGGTGCCATTCATACAGGTAACGAGTGGGGGACAGAAAAGCTTCTTACAGAAGACGTTACTGTCAAGGCTCGGCTGTGTGGCAGGCAGGAGGAGGACCCAAAATGCAAAACTCACACACACGGGGATGAACTCAAAAGGCAGCTTTATTGCTGAAGAGGCAGAACATAGGAAATACAAAACTAAACTGGGAAAAGTAAACTAACACTCGGAGAGAGAGAGACACAGGGAAATCCACGCAGCATGAGGGACGACGTCACACTGAACAGAGGGAGACGCAGACAGAAATACACAGAGGGTTAACGAGGGAAGTGGGAACACACGGGGAACACAGGTGACACTGATAATCATAACGAGACAGGGCGGGGTGAACTGAACACTGACGGGAGAGGTGAAACAGGAAGTACAGGAGGAGAGAGAGCACGAGTAGAACCCCAACGTAACAGGCAGGGGAGACATGGAATAAACACGAAAGGGGACGAGGGCTCATAAATACATAGAGGGTACACAGGGGGAAGAGAGAGCACGGGGAGAACTTAGACATAATGGGCAGGGGAAGCATGGAATAAAATACAAACATACAAGGAAACTAAGAACGCTGGGCCAACATGGCCCAGGACCATGACAGTACCCCCCCCCCCTCAAGGGCTGGCTCCAGACAGCCCAAACACAGAAAAACAAAACCAAACAGAAAACAACCCAGGGCGGGCGGCGGGGGCCCAGGACGGAGGGCCCGGAACAGAAAACAAAAGAGGAGCACAGCAAACACCGGAGCCCAAGAAAACAACCCAAACACAGAGCAGTTCAGGGGGCCGACCGTGCGGAAGGCAACGGCGGAGACGTGGAACCAGTTCAGGGGGCCGACCGTGCGGAAGGCAACGGCGGCGACGCGGAAACAGTTCAGGAGGCCGGCCGTGCGCAAGGCAACGGCGGCGGCGAAGG
The DNA here is from genome assembly GCF_041146795.1 of Maylandia zebra. NCBI lineage: Eukaryota > Metazoa > Chordata > Actinopteri > Cichliformes > Cichlidae > Maylandia > Maylandia zebra. Next base: position 34,007,829 of record NC_135176.1, on the reverse strand, counting down.
AGACGACGGAGCAGTTCAGGAGGCCGACCGCGCGGAAGGCAGCGGCGGCGGCGAAGGAGACGACGGAGCAGTTCAGGAGGCCGACCGCGCGGAAGGCAGCGGCGGCGGCGAAGGAGACGACGGAGCAGTTCAGGAGGCCGACCGCGCGGAAGGCAGCGGCGGCGGCGAAGGAGACGACGGAGCAGTTCAGGGGGCCGACCGCGCGGAAGGCAGCGGCGGCGGCGAAGGAGACGACGGAGCAGTTCAGGGGGCCGACCGCGCGGAAGGCAGCGGCGGCCCTCCAGTCTCAGGCGTGCTGGCCATGGCCTGGTGGGCACAGGGCCAGACGAGGCGGAAGCTGGACCAGACGAGGCGGAGGCTGGACCAGACGAGGCGGAGGCTGGACCAGACGAGGCGCAGGCTGGACCAGACAAAGCAGCTGATGAGGAGGCTGCAGCAGACGAAGGCTCTGAGGAGGCTGCAGCAGACGAAGGCTCTGAGGAGGCTGCAGCGGACGAAGGCTCTGAGGAGGCCGCAGCGGACGAGGACGAAGACTCGGAGGCCGGACCGGACGAGGACGAAGACTCGGAGGCCGGACCAGACGAGGACGAAGACTCGGAGGCCGGACCAGACGAGGACGAAGACTCGGAGGCCGGACCAGACGAGGACGAAGACTCGGAGGCCGGACCAGATGAGGACGAAGACTCGGAGGCCGGGCCAGGCGAGGACGCAGAGGCTGAGGCCGGGCCAGGCGAGGACGCAGAGGCTGAGGCCGGGCCAGGCGAGGACGCAGAGGCTGAGGCCGGGCCAGGCGAGGACGCAGAGGCTGAGGCCGGGCCAGGCGAGGTTGCAGAGGCTGAGGCCGGGCCAGGCGGAGCAGAAGCACAGGCGGATGTAACCGGGCCAGGCGATGACGAGGCGGTCGCAGATGGCGGCTGGACAGGCTCCTCGGGCCCTCCAGCTGATGCGGCGTGAGGCTGAACGGGCCCCTCGGACCCTCCAGCGGAGACAGGAGGCTGAACGGGCCCCTCGGACCCTCCAGCGGAGACAGGAGGCTGAACGGGCCCCTCGGACCCTCCAGCGGAGACAGGAGGCTGAACGGGCCCCTCGGACCCTCCAGCGGAGACAGGAGGCTGAACGGGCCCCTCGGACCCTCCAGCGGAGACAGGAGGCTGAACGGGCCCCTCGGACCCTCCAGCGGAGGCCAAAACAACGCCAACAGGCATGAAGTCCTTCGGCCGACATGAGGACAACTGGCGCTGCACTGAGCACTGACTCTGCCCAGGCAATGCGAACATGGCGCAGTTCTTAGGGGGCTGCTTAAACTTCAGGGGTCCAGAATCAGCTGGTGACTGAGACCTAGCCTCTGGGGAAGCCCTGGAGTGGCAAACTGTGCCAACGGCGGCTAAACCATGGAAAGTACCCTGAGTAGAAATCCAGTTACCTCTCTGCATGGAGTGAATGAGCAAAACTGGCGACACAGGAGACTGAGCGGAGAGTGGCTGCTGGGCAGCTAACTGAGTTACTGGGGACACGGGTGAGAGCGGGAGCTGAGCTGCTGGAGACACGGGTGAGAGTGGGAGCTGAGCTACTGACGGTGGTGAAGTAGATAACTGCACGGGAGACTGAACTGAGGGCGTCTGCACTGGCACAGGGGACTGAACTGATGTCTGTTGTAACGGAGGTGGTGAGAGTGGAGTAGGCAGTGGAGTAGATGACTTCACAGGGGAACGAACTAGAGGTAGTGACGGTTGTGGTGCTGGTGGTTGAGTGGGTGACTGTGCTAAAGGAGGCTGCACTGGGGACACTGGAGACTGTACTGGGGACACTGGAGACTGCACTGGGGACACTGGAGACTGCACTGGGGACACTGGAGACTGCACTGGGGACACTGGAGACTGCAGTGATGGTTGTAGTGGAGGTGTAACGGGTGAAGGAGTGGCTGAAGTGGCTGTGGGTCGGGCGGCTAGTGGCTCAGCTACAGGGTATGGTAACGGCAGGGCTATGGGTTGAATGACTGACTGAGTGGCTGGGTGTAGCGACGGTTGTGGTGAAAGAGAAACAGGTGGTAGTGTGGATGACGGAACTAAGGGCGACTGAGTGGCAGACCGAACTGATGACTGAAGCGATGGTAGAGGTGAAAATGGAGCGTGTGGTGGAGTTAATGGCTGAGCTAGCGGGGACACAGGAGACTGAACTGAGGGGGACACAGGAGACTGAACTGAGGGTGGCTGCGAGGGAGCTAACTGAGCTGAGGGTCGAGCTATCACAGGAACATTTACAGTCTTGGATTTTACTGTTTTACCATCTAAGGGGGCAGGTAGTAAAGCCCCAGGGGTGAGCTTAACTGCAAAACAATCATCCTCAGCTGACACACAGGTAAAGGGCACAGAGACAGGTGTCTCTAACTCAGGAAATGCTGACTTCGAGTTTTTAGACCTAGGAAACACTAGCGAAGGATGATCTTTCTCGAATATGAGTCCAAACGTAGGAGAAACTGTCTCTGAGTTGACCCTCCGGGCAGTACAATGGTTCATAGGAAGTTCGGGTTCAGATTCAACGTTTACAGACCGTGAGCCTTTAGCGTCTACGGCAAGAGTCACAGAGTTTGCATTCCTGCATTCAGAGTAGTGAGAACCAGCCTCAGAGCGAACAGAGAAAATGTCTTTGTCACTCACCCCAGCCGGCTGCCCAGTAGTCCCGGAATCCGACTGAGGAGAGGACCGGCGACGGCGTCTCCTCCTTAATGAGGGAACGGAGGTGACGGGGAAAACCGGTGATGATGCGGGGGTGACGGTCTCCTCTTCATCATCCGACCACATCGCTGCTAGGAGAGCAGCGGGAGAGCGACGGTCAGAGCTGAGAGGGGATGGAGAAGGGCTCTGCGGCAGCGGCGCCAAAAAACCCTCTCGTTTTAGCAGCTGCTGTTGCGACACCGAGAGCCCCGTCTGCTGCTGCGGTACCGTCGCGGCGAGCTTAGTTTGCTGCTGCTGCGGCGGCTGATGGGCGGAGATCTCCGTCTGCAGTCGCTGTGGCGTGGAATCCCGGGAACGGACATTGTCTGCCAACTCACGGGCTTGTAATGCCTCCTTAGCCCGGCTCAATTCGTCGATAAAGCCTTCATAGCAGGTGAGCTGCTGAAGGAAAGGGTTTCCCTCGATTATTGCCTTTATGGCGTTAAGTCCGACGGAAATTGTCCGTGAGTCCGAGGCGTGGGTTATTCGTTGCACCAGACTCTGTACACGGAGAATATCTCCCTCACGGGCGGAGCCTGCTGGGTCCATTTCGCGGTGACGTCGTACTGTCAAGGCTCGGCTGTGTGGCAGGCAGGAGGAGGACCCAAAATGCAAAACTCACACACACGGGGATGAACTCAAAAGGCAGCTTTATTGCTGAAGAGGCAGAACATAGGAAATACAAAACTAAACTGGGAAAAGTAAACTAACACTCGGAGAGAGAGAGACACAGGGAAATCCACGCAGCATGAGGGACGACGTCACACTGAACAGAGGGAGACGCAGACAGAAATACACAGAGGGTTAACGAGGGAAGTGGGAACACACGGGGAACACAGGTGACACTGATAATCATAACGAGACAGGGCGGGGTGAACTGAACACTGACGGGAGAGGTGAAACAGGAAGTACAGGAGGAGAGAGAGCACGAGTAGAACCCCAACGTAACAGGCAGGGGAGACATGGAATAAACACGAAAGGGGACGAGGGCTCATAAATACATAGAGGGTACACAGGGGGAAGAGAGAGCACGGGGAGAACTTAGACATAATGGGCAGGGGAAGCATGGAATAAAATACAAACATACAAGGAAACTAAGAACGCTGGGCCAACATGGCCCAGGACCATGACAGTTACAGGTCTGTGAGAGCCAGAGATTTTCCTTGTTTGAGGTGACCAAATACTTATTTTCCACCCTAATGTACGAATAAATTCTTTACAAATCCTACCATGTGGATTCATGGATTTTTTTTTCACATTCTGTCTCTCACAGTTGAAGTGTACCTCTGGTGCAAATTACTGACCTCTGTCATCATTTTAGGTGGGGGAACTTGGACAATCGGTGGCTGACTAAATACTTTTTTGCCCCACTGTATATAAAGGGTCTACACTCTTTCTCACTGGTGTGTTAGCTTTAAAATCGTATTTACCTTCAAGTGTAAAACTCCAGATGGTAGTAGATTTTCCAAAGCGAGAGACAAAAATGGCGGACAGTGCAGCCGATTTTTCCTTTCCAGGGGGCGGAGCTTGAGGATAAAACACGACTAACTTGTTTCTTTTCAACATGATTTGTTCTAAAAGAATGAATATTCTTAAAGAATATGTGAAAATTAAAAGACAAAAATATGTTTAGATGTGAAATTTAAATTAGTCATGCTGGATATATGAAGTAATTCTATGCAAATTCAACAACCACCCTATTGCATTTTTTTCAGTGTGGGTCGCAGTGGTGGAAAATAGAGTTGTCTGGCTTTAATACCTTCTCCTCTCTTGGTAGTGGATCATTTGTCTCCTTGGGTCACTTCTTCTATGGTGAGTTAGATTGCTTCACTTCCTTGAAACATTTTTTCAGACTTCAGGGTGATGAATCATCAGATTACTCCCTGGTAAGAAGCGCCCACCCACACTCACTAGCAAAATGAGACATGTGTTGAATTGGAAGCAAGAATTTCAGCATTTTCCTACTAGTGGGGTTAGTGAGCTAGTTGGTGCTAATTTAATAGGGACATACTGTACTTTACTACACCATAAACATATTAACACTCACAGTGTAAGTGACTTTGAAAGTTTTTAGTGGGGCACCTGATTTAAAATTTATAATTTAATGCAAACCGAGAGACATCCCAATTACATCTCACTTAGGACACATGATTCGAAGTCTCTTTTGTGCCAACAAATATCTCAGCATGTTTCTTTTTCAAGTACCCAACTATACCCCAAATCTACAATGTAGACATTGGGAAATTATGATTTAGAGTGTGAGTTGATAGAAAAATGGTGTTGTTTTATAATTATCAGCGCTTCCTTTATAGAAACTGATTGAATGGGAGGTGATGAAATTTGTCATGAGATTCATGATGCTGTGATCAGCAGTTTGTACATGTCTGCTTAAGTCAGACCAAACCCACAGGCCTCAGACAGGAAGTAGTGTCTTCCTGGTCAGTTAAGTTTGATTTTCATCTGCCTCCACTCTGGTTCTTGGATGAGCTCATGGCAGAGATCTCTTAATATCTGAATTATAGGTGAGTACATTTTTTGTTCCCACATCCTTGACTTAAAACACCTGTTCATTACTGTAAAATAATGTTGAATTAAACTTTTCAGTTTCTTTAAGACAAATAGGTCTCAGTTCCTGTTTAACATCTTTGCACATTTTTGATGACGCAGATCTATTCAGAGACTTGCTACATCCCTATTTAATGCACTGTTTTCAAAGCTGTAGTTTTGGGTAATGGACCTGTTAAACTTTAAACTTAATCAAAAATTAAAGTAAAAGATTCTTTTCTGTCTCAATTCTGTATCATCCAAACAAGTCATAATACCTACCGGACCCACTCTGAGTCTTATTCTGAGTTTTCTTTTTCTAACTGTAACCAAATGTTTTCTAATGCACCACTTCTTGGGTTTCTTTCTACAATAATTTAAAGTCTCTTCTTATGAAGTAAAGTTTATTGAAATAGCGTGAGTAATTTAAAGAAATACATTCATTTCTCATATAATTTCAATTGAAAAAGTACAGGGTCTCTACAGTAGCCTTTAATGCTTGGATGAGAAGCGGTAACCAAAACGTTTGTTTGGACTAGTGCTTGCATTATATTCATATATTTCTTTTCTCTTTTTTTTAAACATAAAATTAACAAGTCACATTAGATAGTAACAGATATTAATAAAATATTAGATAAAGAATTCATTAATTTCAATGTTTTTTTCTTTATATTTACAATACAGCAAAAAATACAGTATAATTACTGACACAGTACACTGCACTTGCTCCCAATTTTGTTCCATTACATTTCTCGTGTCTGTGTTTACCAGATTATATGTGCAACTTATTTTCCCCATTCAACAGTAGCAGACTTTATGCTTTGATTAGATTTTTTTTAATGACAATTATATTTATATAGTACTATATTACATCAAAACTGTATGTCGTTAGCACAGAAAATAAAGAAACACAAAAAGTAAGTTTACAATCCCGTAAGGCAGTGAAAAACATCAGAATGAAACAAAAACAGAACAGAACAAAAAAACGTAAATAAAAAGGTTTTTGAATGTCCACAATCCCTGAATGGTAAATGGCCTGTATTTGTATAGCACTTCACTTAGTCCCTAAGGACCCCAAAGCGTTTTACACTACATTCAGTCATCCACCCATTCACACACACATTCACACACTGGTGATGTCAGCTACATTGTAGCCACAGACACCCTGGGGCGCACTGACAGAGGCGAAGCTGCCGGACACTGGCACCACCGGGCCCTCTTGACCACCACCAGTAGGCAACGGGTGAAGTGTCTTGCCCAAGGACACAACAACCGAGACTGTTGGAGCCAGGGCTCGAACCGGCAACTTTCTGATTACAAGACGAACTGCCAACTCTTGAGCCACGATCGCCTGAAAACAACTTGGAAGCATACTTTTTTCTGATTCTGGTAGCAGTTCAAAGATCTCAAGCTTATTAGTTTGTGAAGAGATTTTAGATCATCAGAGAAAAGTGAGGACAAACAACTATCTGTCATATTCATAAGAATGGTGGAATATAGAGTTATTCTTTATGACAGCACCAAGTCGGAGCATGTAAATGTTAAACAGTAATGGACCAAGGACAGACCCTTGAGGAACCCCTGAATAAAGTTTTATTTTTTCAAATCTAAAACTGATGACTGAAAAATAAACACTTCCACCCTTTGGATACGATGTGAGCCAATCACCACATAGAACCACTAGAAACCACGTAGAATCACTAGTGATCAATCTTTGCTCACTAGTGATTCTATGTGGTTTTTCTTGAAGTGGTGTGGTTACCTCACATATAAAGGAGGCAGGGAAAATGTCTGACTTTAGGAAGATGTTAAACTTCTTTTAGATCTTCAGATTATTATCAGTAGTATTAAAAGCAGTAGTAGTATTAATAGTTTATCAGGGATTAATCGATTATCAGTGAATAAAATAAAAGCAGAATTAGACTGGTTATTGTTTACCAGTTGGGAGATGTAGGATTGTCTGGCTGATTTGTTTTTCAGTGTTACAGCAGTAGATTTTTTTATAGACTATAAAATTGGTTTGTAAATTGTGGATTGCATACATTAATAGATTTTTACAGGAGTGATGTGGTCAATAGTTTGATAAATTGCATGAAAGTTGTCCATCATTTAATCACATAATAACAGGACAAGTAATGTGCAATTTGAAAAAGGTTCACTATTTTCTTTCAAACAGCCATATCACAGTCTAACAGGAGGATATAAGATAAGATAAAACTTTATTAATCCCTCGGGTGGGTTCCTCTGGGAAATTCGGATATATAGTGCTTGTTATGGGTGGGATGGGGGTTCATGAGGAGCAGCCCCAAAAGCAGACTTGGGAGAGAAAACGAAGTATAACAAAAGGCGAGCTCTTTATTTAAGGCTGATATCCAAGCAGAAAAACAAGGCAAGGCAAACTGAGGCAAAAGACTGAACTGAAACCTAAACTGGGATCAACTAAAGCTAAACATGTAAACTATGACATGAACATGAACATGGCCTGAACAGGATCATGCAAAACTATGACATGAGGTAAGCAAACAAGAGCATGACCATGATGTCATGATCCTGGGTCATTTGATCCACCGTTTTGAATTTTAATGTATTTTGACGTTTATGGTTTATTTTTAAGTTCTTCAGGTTATCTAAGTTCATTTCTATTATGCTTTGGTTGCCGTTATAGTTTGTTTTTTCTGAGATTCCCCTCGTGTCTTCACCCCTGTGATTATGTCTCAAGTCTGACAAGACAAATTACACAGAGAAGAAAAGTCTAATAACTAAGGAGACATAGTAAACAAAGTAAATTAAAATTTAGTAAAAATATAGTAAGACAGCAGGAATAACGTCAACACTTTATAATGTCAAAAACTTTATGTTAAAACAAGTGACTTATGACAAGGAAATCACAAAGGAAATACAGTGGTCTCTCGCTATATCGCGGTTCGCCCGCCTAGCTGTTTCGTGGATTCTTTTTGTGTGCAATTTTGCATGCTTTTTTTTTGTACAGCACATTGTGTGCTGCGTCCTGATCGGCTGTACACCAAGCTAAGCACTACGCTTGTCAAATTTACATAAATCTTCGATCGCTAGCAGTGTGACTCTGAAGTTCTGTACTGTATGTTTGTAGGTTTTCTCTCCAAGAAACACATCAATGTCGATGAAACTCTACTCCCATGTTCAGATCCTGAAAACAGGGTTTGATATTTGATTTCATTCTATAATACTAGACATATTGTTGTATGAAGGTTTGAACTTTGACAGTGTATAAAATAAAAGAGAAAAGTGTTAAAATGTTCATGCGTGTTTGAAAAAAGTGTATAAAGTGTGTAGTGAGGGGTTTTGCAGCCTTAAAACATATATAATAATTATAAAAACAAAAGCTGGCTACTTTGTGGATTTCATTGCGGGTCATTTTTGGAACATAAGTCCCGCGATAAAAATGAGGGATCACTCTAATAAAAGTTTATGATGATCATAATTTTTTTGAACATCACAAAAATATATTTCATAACTTGTTAATAATCAATTATCATATGACCACAAAATATGATCACTAATAATATGCCAATAGCATCGGGTGATGACTATAGGTGTTAAGACTGAAATTAAAACGATGGAACAATAATTCATAATGCTGTGCTGTTGCCATTTTAAGGAAAAAAAATTTTTTTTAGACCAAAATGTCTTTTTAAACAGCTGTTTTTGTGTGGTTGTGTGTTTGTAAGAAAATCTGTTGTCACGGTTCTGGGTCAGTATTGACCCAGCATTCTGAGTTCTGGTCTATTTCTGAATGAACGTTTTGTTTCTCTGGTGTTTTGTTGATGATGATGATTATTATTGTTTGAGTTCTATGTGTTATATTCGGTATGCCTGCTTATGAGTCTACGTCTGTGTCTCTGTCTGTCGTGTGCTTCCTGTTTTATTTTGTAGGTCTGTGTCCCATGTCAGTGCGTTCAGCTTTGTGCTCTCCCTGTATCATCAGTGTAATCAGCGTCAGCCGTGTCTCCCAGCTGTTTCCTCTTCGCTCCGTTCACCTCTTGTATTTAGTGTCTGTGTCTTCCCCTACTCGGTGTCGCGTTGTTAACGTCTGTTCATCCTCTTACCTCCTCCATGCTGTGTGTTTGTCATGTTCCGGTTCTCCAGCACCACTGTTTGTAAGTTTTTGTTCAGTTTTGTGAGTCATAGTTTATAGTCATAGCTCATGGTTTTGAAGTCTAAGGTGTTGTCATTTAGACCCAGAGTGGCTGCTGTGTGAAGATGCACCTGATTCTCAGAGTCAGGTGCATGCTGAGCATGCTGAGTTAGACATTGTGTAAGCCTTTGTAAGTTGATTCAGATTCTTTTTGAATGAAACTTTATTAGGTATTGTTTGTCTAAAAAAGAAACATTTGCTTAAAATGACCACAGCACACCATTATTATTATTGAGTCATTTAAATTTCCATCTCACTATACACACACACACACACACACACACACACACACACACACACATATATAGAGATATATAGATATATATATAGAGATATCTCAAATCACTTTTATTGTCACATCACATGTGCAGGCACATTGGTACAGCACATGTGAGTGAAATTCTTGTGTGCGAGCTTCACAGGCAACAGAGTTGTGCATATGTATGTATGTGTGTGTGTGTGTGTGTGTGTGTGTGTGTGTGTGTGTATACACACACACACACACACACACACACACACAGAAAAAGAGAAACAAAGTAGAAGAACATATTGCAAATTGGTCTGAGTAGAGTGTGTGTGAGTGTGATGAGGGATAGTCAGACCATGGCTCAGACTGGTGGGTGGGATAGTGATTTAAGTGTACTAACTGTGTTTTTCCTCCATATATCAAATTAGTTTTCAGCCATGGGAGACTGGTCTTACCTGCTGACACTGCTACACAAGGTCCAATCTCATTCAACTATAGTGGGCAAGATCTGGATGAGCGTCCTCTTCCTGTTCCGGATCTTTGTCCTAGGTGCTGCTGCAGACAATGTTTGGGCAGATGAAGTGTCAGAGTTCTACTGTGACACTCAGGAACCAGGATGTGAACATGCTTGCTACAACTGGAAGTTTCCAATATCCTTTGTACATTACTGGGTCCTGCAGATCACCTTTGTGTCAACTCCTACCCTTGTCTTTCTGGGATATGCTGTACACATAATTCATAAAGAGAAAAAAATGATGGAACAGCTGCAGGATGGTGTTGATGGAATTAAATTAAAGAAACGTAAATATACGGATGATCGTGGAAAGGTGAAGTTAAAAGGGACACTCTTTTGCACGTATGTGACACAGCTCTTTTTAAAGATCTTCCTGGAAGTTGGATTTAGTGTGAGCCAGTTTTTTATCTTTGGTTCTCCATTCATTCACTTAAAGTTCCACTGTAAAATGTCTCCTTGCGCCGAAATGGCTGGCGCCCAGTGTATGGTCTCCCGTCCCACAGAGAAAACGATCTTTATCTTTTTTATGCTTTCAGTTTCAGGCATTTCAGTACTCCTGAATATAATGGAGATCATTTACTTGTGCTGTACAAGGAGAAGAGATAACAGGAAACAGTTTTTATGTGAACAGTATGAACTCAGTTCACAGTATCAGCCATTCAGTGGAGCTGGCCAAAACACAAATCGCCCTCATGGAGGAGTTCCATTGTTCACTCCGCCAGCTCGTGCTAAGACGGGACTCAGCGCTAATGAGAACCACAGTGATTCCATCGTTAAAGAGAAGGATACCTGACAGAAAGGATCTCTGAGTAATTATACATAATCATTTGACAGAATCTGCTCTTATTGAACTTTTTGTAACTAACTTTAAACATAAGAGCCTTGTATGATGATTAGCAATATGAATTATTTCTGTTATGCATTGTTCAGAAATCTGTTTTTTAATCCACTTTAAAAATATTTAACAATCATTAATAAAAAACTGATTATCATTCCACACTCTTCTTTGTACATTGACACTGGGCAGGATAGCCTATATTCTTGAAAGAAGGAAAAAGAATGTGGCTTAATTGCACAAGGCTGCTGATGTTCACTCCTCAGAGTTCCAACTCGAAATAAGTTCCCGGCTGACTCTACATCCCTTTATACCCTTCCCTCTTTTCAAACTTGTATTAGGGTTAGGGTTAGGATGAGTGTTTGGGCCCCTCCTCCAATTGGAGGCGGGCGGTGCACGGGCCATCCCTCGGTAAGGGGCCTGGACCTTGGATTGTCCACGGCGTCCGCCATGGCGCACCAGGGTCCAGTCAGAAGTCCATCCAACCATGGTGAGTTGGATGGAGGCGAGTGTTTTTTTTAATTGGTTTTTCTACCAAAGTTTAAATTAAATTTTTAAAGTAAATTTTTAAAGCTTTAACTGAAATATGTAATTTTTAACTTAAATTTTTAAAGAAATAAAATTAAAAAATGAATTGGTTTTGAAAAAAACCTTTTAGTTATTAAAGAAAAAAGAAATCAAATTATAATAGGCCAAATGAATATGAATTTGTGTGCCTATGTGGCAACGTTTCGACCTGTGAAGGTCTTCTTCAGGCCAGGCACACACAAAAAGAAATGGGAAACAGGCTTGCTCTCAGAGGTCTGCTCTGTCCGATGGTTTGGAATGAAATGAGCAGCGAGTGCCATCCCCTTCTATTTATACCCTCCCACTTTTTTTCAGTTTGAATTTAGTTTTAGAAAGCCAAATTAGTGTTTTTACCTTTTCGCTTTTAATTTTTCGAATAGAATTTTTACAAATGTATTTTTTAATCACTCCTCACTGGCAAAAACATCTTTTTAGAAAGATTTTAATTTTTTAACCATGTAAATAATTTATAATCGTAGAAACAATTTTTTAACCACATTTAACCATATCTACTGTATTTTTTTATTATTGTGTATGTAGTATTTTTTTGTAAGTCATGAATTGAGTGTTTTTAATTAATTGTAAGTAATTTTTATCCAGTAATTAGGGTTAGGGCCAAACAAAAAATATTTAATTATGAATTAGGGGTTAGGTTAGGGGAAATTGAAGGGTTAGGGGGTTAGGATGAGTGTTTGGGCCCCTCCTCCAATTGGAGGCGGGCGGTGCACGGGCCATCCCTCGGTAAGGGGCCTGGACCTTGGATTGTCCACGGCGTCCGCCATGGCGCACCAGGGTCCAGTCAGAAGTCCATCCAACCATGGTGAGTTGGATGGAGGCGAGTGTTTTTTTAATTGGTTTTTCTACCAAATTTTAAATTAAATTTTTAAAGTAAATTTTTAAAGCTTTAACTTAAATATGTAATTTTTAACTTAAATTTTTAAAGAAATAAAATCAAAAAATGAATTGGTTTTGAAAAAAACCTTTTAGTTATTAAAGAAAAAAGAAATCAAATTACAATAGGCCAAATGAATATGAATTTGTGTGCCTATGTGGCAACGTTTCGACCTGTGAAGGTCTTCTTCAGGCCAGGCACACACAAAAAGAAATGGGAAACAGGCTTGCTCTCAGAGGTCTGCTCTGTCCGATGGTTTGGAATGAAATGAGCAGCGAGTGCCATCCCCTTCTATTTATACCCTCCCACTTTTTTTCAGTTTGAATTTAGTTTTAGAAAGCCAAATTAGTGTTTTTACCTTTTCGCTTTTAATTTTTCGAATAGAATTTTTACAAATGTAGTTTTTAATCACTCCTCACTGTCAAAAACATATTTTTAGAAAGATTTTAATTTTTTAACCATGTAAATAATTTATAATCGTAGAAACAATTTTTTAACCACATTTAACCATGTCAACTGTATTTTTTTATTATTGTGTATGTAGTATTTTTTTGTAAGTCATGAATTGAGTGTTTTTAATTAATTGTAAGTAATTTTTATCCAGTAATTAGGGTTAGGGCCAAATCAAAAAATATTTAATTATGAATTATGAACCCAATTAATTAGGGTTAAGGCCAGAACATCAAGTGGTTAGGGTTTGTCACGTGGGTTGGGGCTAAAGTAAGGAATAGGGTTGGGGCCAGATTAAGGTTAATTAGGTTAGGGTTAGGGGGTGGGGAAAGGGTTAGGGTAGGGGGTTAGGGTTAGGGGGGGTTAGGATTGAAGAAAAAGAACCTGTCCCTCCCGAAGGAGGAACAGGGCGTGCACGGGCCATCAACCCCGATGGTCCACAGCCTCACATCCCTCTACCTCCATAAGTATTTTTTTATTTTCAAGGTAAGTATTTCTTTTACAGTTTTTTTCTTTTCAGGTAAGTACGGTTTTTGTTTTAAATTTCAAAAGGTAAGTATTTGTTTTTTACAGGTTCTCATTGTCCGTGTCCGTTACTTTGGCTCGTTTCCAATAAAGTATTTTCCATCCCAATTTGTTTTCTGTGTGGTCTTTAAATTTAGTTTTAACGTGTCTCTGATTTGAGCTTTTAAGGAAAACCAATAAAACATAAATTAAAACATGAAATAAAATCCCCCAAAAATAACAAACTAAAACAACAAACTAACGTAAAATAGAAAAAATTAAATGAGTATGCCCTTGTCGCGACGTTTCGAAGGTGTTGCTTCTTCCTCAGGCGAGGGCATACTGAAGAGCTCTGTATTTGAGGCTCCTATTTATACTCTCCCTCTGATCCCGCCTCCTTGGCTTTCTGTGGCTTTCTTATAATATCTTTTTTAGCTTATTGCTTTTTTCCAATTCTGCCAGACTTTTTGGCTCTCATTTTTCCTTTTTTCTTCCTTTCTTCTTTTCCAGTCTTTTCCTCTTTCCCCTTTTGACTTTTCCCTTTTCATCATCCTTTTCTTTCCCTCTCCTGTCCTCTGCCCATTACCCTTCCTTTTGGTCTACATCTGTCCTCTTTCTCTTCCGAATTTTGGGCTACTACAATGCCGACTTGGCTTTAATACTACTCTCTCAACCCTGCTTGGGGAGGACTCAACCCGACTTGGGGAGTAAATTTAGAAAGGAGATGTGACGTTGGGTTAGGCTTTAGGTTTCAGCTGGGGTTAGGATTACTCGGGCTTCAGATCCAGTACTGGGGTAAGGTTTAAGATTTCATTTCCAGGAAAGAAGTAGAATTAAAGCATCCAAATTTCAGGTTGTTTAGGGCCAGATTAGATCAGGGGGTATATACAATAGGGCCAAAATCCAAATTTAGGTTGGGTAATTTGAGATAAACAAATTGGTTAGGGTTAGGTTAAATGACTGGGGTAGGGCATAGATGCTAGATTGAGCTTTAACTAGGAGTGAGACTGCAAGACCAACCGGAGCGAGGCACTGGCTGGTTAGGATTGAAGAAAAAGAACCTGTCCCTCCCGAAGGAGGAACAGGGCGTGCACGGGCCATCAACCCCGATGGTCCACAGCCTCACATCCCTCTACCTCCATAAGTATTTTTTTATTTTCAAGGTAAGTATTTCTTTTACAGTTTTTTTCTTTTCAGGTAAGTACGGTTTTTGTTTTAAATTTCAAAAGGTAAGTATTTGTTTTTTACAGGTTCTCATTGTCCGTGTCCGTTACTTTGGCTCGTTTCCAATAAAGTATTTTCCATCCCAATTTGTTTTCTGTGTGGTCTTTAAATTTAGTTTTAACGTGTCTCTGATTTGAGCTTTTAAGGAAAACCAATAAAACATAAATTAAAACATGAAATAAAATCCCCCAAAAATAACAAACTAAAACAACAAACTAACGTAAAATAGAAAAAATTAAATGAGTATGCCCTTGTCGCGACGTTTCGAAGGTGTTGCTTCTTCCTCAGGCGAGGGCATACTGAAGAGCTCTGTATTTGAGGCTCCTATTTATACTCTCCCTCTGATCCCGCCTCCTTGGCTTTCTGTGGCTTTCTTATAATATCTTTTTTAGCTTATTGCTTTTTTCCAATTCTGCCAGACTTTTTGGCTCTCATTTTTCCTTTTTTCTTCCTTTCTTCTTTTCCAGTCTTTTCCTCTTTCCCCTTTTGACTTTTCCCTTTTCATCATCCTTTTCTTTCCCTCTCCTGTCCTCTGCCCATTACCCTTCCTTTTGGTCTACATCTGTCCTCTTTCTCTTCCGAATTTTGGGCTACTACAATGCCGACTTGGCTTTAATACTACTCTCTCAACCCTGCTTGGGGAGGACTCAACCCGACTTGGGGAGTAAATTTAGAAAGGAGATGTGACGTTGGGTTAGGCTTTAGGTTTCAGCTGGGGTTAGGATTACTCGGGCTTCAGATCCAGTACTGGGGTAAGGTTTAAGATTTCATTTCCAGGAAAGAAGTAGAATTAAAGCATCCAAATTTCAGGTTGTTTAGGGCCAGATTAGATCAGGGGGTATATACAATAGGGCCAAAATCCAAATTTAGGTTGGGTAATTTGAGATAAACAAATTGGTTAGGGTTAGGTTAAATGACTGGGGTAGGGCATAGATGCTAGATTGAGCTTTAACTAGGAGTGAGACTGCAAGACCAACCGGAGCGAGGCACTGGCTGGTTAGGATTGAAGAAAAAGAACCTGTCCCTCCCGAAGGAGGAACAGGGCGTGCACGGGCCATCAACCCCGATGGTCCACAGCCTCACATCCCTCTACCTCCATAAGTATTTTTTTATTTTCAAGGTAAGTATTTCTTTTACAGTTTTTTTCTTTTCAGGTAAGTACGGTTTTTGTTTTAAATTTCAAAAGGTAAGTATTTGTTTTTTACAGGTTCTCATTGTCCGTGTCCGTTACTTTGGCTCGTTTCCAATAAAGTATTTTCCATCCCAATTTGTTTTCTGTGTGGTCTTTAAATTTAGTTTTAACGTGTCTCTGATTTGAGCTTTTAAGGAAAACCAATAAAACATAAATTAAAACATGAAATAAAATCCCCCAAAAATAACAAACTAAAACAACAAACTAACGTAAAATAGAAAAAATTAAATGAGTATGCCCTTGTCGCGACGTTTCGAAGGTGTTGCTTCTTCCTCAGGCGAGGGCATACTGAAGAGCTCTGTATTTGAGGCTCCTATTTATACTCTCCCTCTGATCCCGCCTCCTTGGCTTTCTGTGGCTTTCTTATAATATCTTTTTTAGCTTATTGCTTTTTTCCAATTCTGCCAGACTTTTTGGCTCTCATTTTTCCTTTTTTCTTCCTTTCTTCTTTTCCAGTCTTTTCCTCTTTCCCCTTTTGACTTTTCCCTTTTCATCATCCTTTTCTTTCCCTCTCCTGTCCTCTGCCCATTACCCTTCCTTTTGGTCTACATCTGTCCTCTTTCTCTTCCGAATTTTGGGCTACTACAATGCCGACTTGGCTTTAATACTACTCTCTCAACCCTGCTTGGGGAGGACTCAACCCGACTTGGGGAGTAAATTTAGAAAGGAGATGTGACGTTGGGTTAGGCTTTAGGTTTCAGCTGGGGTTAGGATTACTCGGGCTTCAGATCCAGTACTGGGGTAAGGTTTAAGATTTCATTTCCAGGAAAGAAGTAGAATTAAAGCATCCAAATTTCAGGTTGTTTAGGGCCAGATTAGATCAGGGGGTATATACAATAGGGCCAAAATCCAAATTTAGGTTGGGTAATTTGAGATAAACAAATTGGTTAGGGTTAGGTTAAATGACTGGGGTAGGGCATAGATGCTAGATTGAGCTTTAACTAGGAGTGAGACTGCAAGACCAACCGGAGCGAGGCACTGGCTGGTTAGGATTGAAGAAAAAGAACCTGTCCCTCCCGAAGGAGGAACAGGGCGTGCACGGGCCATCAACCCCGATGGTCCACAGCCTCACATCCCTCTACCTCCATAAGTATTTTTTTATTTTCAAGGTAAGTATTTCTTTTACAGTTTTTTTCTTTTCAGGTAAGTACGGTTTTTGTTTTAAATTTCAAAAGGTAAGTATTTGTTTTTTACAGGTTCTCATTGTCCGTGTCCGTTACTTTGGCTCGTTTCCAATAAAGTATTTTCCATCCCAATTTGTTTTCTGTGTGGTCTTTAAATTTAGTTTTAACGTGTCTCTGATTTGAGCTTTTAAGGAAAACCAATAAAACATAAATTAAAACATGAAATAAAATCCCCCAAAAATAACAAACTAAAACAACAAACTAACGTAAAATAGAAAAAATTAAATGAGTATGCCCTTGTCGCGACGTTTCGAAGGTGTTGCTTCTTCCTCAGGCGAGGGCATACTGAAGAGCTCTGTATTTGAGGCTCCTATTTATACTCTCCCTCTGATCCCGCCTCCTTGGCTTTCTGTGGCTTTCTTATAATATCTTTTTTAGCTTATTGCTTTTTTCCAATTCTGCCAGACTTTTTGGCTCTCATTTTTCCTTTTTTCTTCCTTTCTTCTTTTCCAGTCTTTTCCTCTTTCCCCTTTTGACTTTTCCCTTTTCATCATCCTTTTCTTTCCCTCTCCTGTCCTCTGCCCATTACCCTTCCTTTTGGTCTACATCTGTCCTCTTTCTCTTCCGAATTTTGGGGTTAGGGTTAGGGTGTGGAAAAGGAAACAGGGTCCCAGCAATTGCTGGTCCCCTGTTGGTGCACTCTCACTCGACTGGAGTGGGCATTGATGCCCCCTGATCAAAAAATTACCCATCTTGGGTTATAGTTGCTAGCTGTTCGTGATTGAGCCCTTCGCGACGTTTCGGCGTTGTTTCGCCTTCCTCAGGCTGGGCTCAATGATGTAGGGACTGTCTTGTCCTCTATTTATATGTTTCCCTTAACTTAGGTTTTCTTTGTGACTTTCTTGTCTTCTATTTCTCTGTTTCTTCTTACTTAGGTTTTTTTCTGCATTTTCTTAGCTTTTTCTGTGCTTTTTTCTGTTTTTCTCAACCCTGCTTGGGGAGTTCTATTTTTCTGTTTGTCTCAACCCTACTTGGGGAGCTTTTCTTTTATGTGCTTTATTCTTAGCTTTCTCTGTACTTTTTTCTTAGTTTTTCTCCATTCTTCTTCTCTGTGTACCCTTTGTGACTCTCTTGTCATCTATTTTTCCTTTTTGTTCTCTTGTTTTTATTCATGGCACCCCCTATTCCTTAGTCCACTCTTTCTTTCATCTTTATATTTCTGGCACCCCCATCTTTAGTAACCACTCTATTTAGGCTTCTTTTTCTGTTTTTCTGTTTTTCCATTTTTTAGGCTTTTTTTCTGTTTTTCTGGGGGGTGGGGGGGAGGGAGGGGGGATAGGTTAGGATTAGGGTAGGAGATATGGGCAGGGGCATCACCCACTCCACCGGGACCTGGCTGGTTAGGGTGTGGAAAAGGAAACAGGGTCCCAGCAATTGCTGGTCCCCTGTTGGTGCACTCTCACTCGACTGGAGTGGGCATTGATGCCCCCTGATCAAAAAATTACCCATCTTGGGTTATAGTTGCTAGCTGTTCGTGATTGAGCCCTTCGCGACGTTTCGGCGTTGTTTCGCCTTCCTCAGGCTGGGCTCAATGATGTAGGGACTGTCTTGTCCTCTATTTATATGTTTCCCTTAACTTAGGTTTTCTTTGTGACTTTCTTGTCTTCTATTTCTCTGTTTCTTCTTACTTAGGTTTTTTTCTGCATTTTCTTAGCTTTTTCTGTGCTTTTTTCTGTTTTTCTCAACCCTGCTTGGGGAGTTCTATTTTTCTGTTTGTCTCAACCCTACTTGGGGAGCTTTTCTTTTATGTGCTTTATTCTTAGCTTTCTCTGTACTTTTTTCTTAGTTTTTCTCCATTCTTCTTCTCTGTGTACCCTTTGTGACTCTCTTGTCATCTATTTTTCCTTTTTGTTCTCTTGTTTTTATTCATGGCACCCCCTATTCCTTAGTCCACTCTTTCTTTCATCTTTATATTTCTGGCACCCCCATCTTTAGTAACCACTCTATTTAGGCTTCTTTTTCTGTTTTTCTGTTTTTCCATTTTTTAGGCTTTTTTTCTGTTTTTCTGGGGGGTGGGGGGGAGGGAGGGGGGATAGGTTAGGATTAGGGTAGGAGATATGGGCAGGGGCATCACCCACTCCACCGGGACCTGGCTGGTTAGGGTGTGGAAAAGGAAACAGGGTCCCAGCAATTGCTGGTCCCCTGTTGGTGCACTCTCACTCGACTGGAGTGGGCATTGATGCCCCCTGATCAAAAAATTACCCATCTTGGGTTATAGTTGCTAGCTGTTCGTGATTGAGCCCTTCGCGACGTTTCGGCGTTGTTTCGCCTTCCTCAGGCTGGGCTCAATGATGTAGGGACTGTCTTGTCCTCTATTTATATGTTTCCCTTAACTTAGGTTTTCTTTGTGACTTTCTTGTCTTCTATTTCTCTGTTTCTTCTTACTTAGGTTTTTTTCTGCATTTTCTTAGCTTTTTCTGTGCTTTTTTCTGTTTTTCTCAACCCTGCTTGGGGAGTTCTATTTTTCTGTTTGTCTCAACCCTACTTGGGGAGCTTTTCTTTTATGTGCTTTATTCTTAGCTTTCTCTGTACTTTTTTCTTAGTTTTTCTCCATTCTTCTTCTCTGTGTACCCTTTGTGACTCTCTTGTCATCTATTTTTCCTTTTTGTTCTCTTGTTTTTATTCATGGCACCCCCTATTCCTTAGTCCACTCTTTCTTTCATCTTTATATTTCTGGCACCCCCATCTTTAGTAACCACTCTATTTAGGCTTCTTTTTCTGTTTTTCTGTTTTTCCATTTTTTAGGCTTTTTTTCTGTTTTTCTGGGGGGTGGGGGGGAGGGAGGGGGGATAGGTTAGGATTAGGGTAGGAGATATGGGCAGGGGCATCACCCACTCCACCGGGACCTGGCTGGTTAGGGTGTGGAAAAGGAAACAGGGTCCCAGCAATTGCTGGTCCCCTGTTGGTGCACTCTCACTCGACTGGAGTGGGCATTGATGCCCCCTGATCAAAAAATTACCCATCTTGGGTTATAGTTGCTAGCTGTTCGTGATTGAGCCCTTCGCGACGTTTCGGCGTTGTTTCGCCTTCCTCAGGCTGGGCTCAATGATGTAGGGACTGTCTTGTCCTCTATTTATATGTTTCCCTTAACTTAGGTTTTCTTTGTGACTTTCTTGTCTTCTATTTCTCTGTTTCTTCTTACTTAGGTTTTTTTCTGCATTTTCTTAGCTTTTTCTGTGCTTTTTTCTGTTTTTCTCAACCCTGCTTGGGGAGTTCTATTTTTCTGTTTGTCTCAACCCTACTTGGGGAGCTTTTCTTTTATGTGCTTTATTCTTAGCTTTCTCTGTACTTTTTTCTTAGTTTTTCTCCATTCTTCTTCTCTGTGTACCCTTTGTGACTCTCTTGTCATCTATTTTTCCTTTTTGTTCTCTTGTTTTTATTCATGGCACCCCCTATTCCTTAGTCCACTCTTTCTTTCATCTTTATATTTCTGGCACCCCCATCTTTAGTAACCACTCTATTTAGGCTTCTTTTTCTGTTTTTCTGTTTTTCCATTTTTTAGGCTTTTTTTCTGTTTTTCTGGGGGGTGGGGGGGAGGGAGGGGGGATAGGTTAGGATTAGGGTAGGAGATATGGGCAGGGGCATCACCCACTCCACCGGGTTAGGGTTAGGGTTAGGGTTAGGGGTTAGGGGGTTAGGGTTAGGGGTTAGGGTTAGGATTGAAGAAAAAGAACCTGTCCCTCCCGAAGGAGGAACAGGGCGTGCACGGGCCATCAACCCCGATGGTCCACAGCCTCACATCCCTCTACCTCCATAAGTATTTTTTATTTTCAAGGTAAGTATTTCTTTTACAGGTTTTTTCTTTTCAGGTAAGTACGGTTTTTGTTTTAAATTTCAAAAGGTAAGTATTTGTTTTTTACAGGTTCTCATTGTCCGTGTCCGTTACTTTGGCTCGTTTCCAATAAAGTATTTTCCATCCCAATTTGTTTTCTGTGTGGTTTTTTCATTTAGTTTTGATGTATCTCTGATTTGAGTTTTTAAGGAAAATCAATAAAACATGAATCAAAACATGAAATAAAATCCCCCAAAATAACAAACTAAAACAACAAACTAACGTAAAATTGAAAAAATTAAATGAGTATGCCCTTGTCGCGACGTTTCGAAGGTGTTGCTTCTTCCTCAGGCGAGGGCATACTGAAGAGCTCTGTATTTGAGGCTCCTATTTATACTCTCCCTCTGATCCCGCCTCCTTGGCTTTCTGTGGCTTTCTTATAATATCTTTTTTAGCTTATTGCTTTTTTCCAATTCTGCCAGACTTTTTGGCTCTCATTTTTCCTTTTTTCTTCCTTTCTTCTTTTCCAGTCTTTTCCTCTTTCCCCTTTGACTTTTCCCTTTTCATCATCCTTTTCTTTCCCTCTCCTGTCCTCTGCCCATTACCCTTCCTTTTGGTCTACATCTGTCCTCTTTCTCTTCCGAATTTTGGGCTACTACAATGCCGACTTGGCTTTAATACTACTCTCTCAACCCTGCTTGGGGAGGACTCAACCCGACTTGGGGAGTAAATTTAGAAAGGAGATGTGACGTTGGGTTAGGCTTTAGGTTTCAGCTGGGGTTAGGATTACTCGGGCTTCAGATCCAGTACTGGGGTAAGGTTTAAGATTTCATTTCCAGGAAAGAAGTAGAATTAAAGTATCCAAATTTCAGGTTGTTTAGGGCCAGATTAGATCAGGGGGTATATACAATAGGGCCAAAATCCAAATTTAGGTTGGGTAATTTGAGATAAACAAATTGGTTAGGGTTAGGTTAAATGACTGGGGTAGGGCATAGATGCTAGATTGAGCTTTAACTAGGAGTGAGACTGCAAGACCAACCGGAGCGAGGCACTGGCTGGTTAGGATTGAAGAAAAAGAACCTGTCCCTCCCGAAGGAGGAACAGGGCGTGCACGGGCCATCAACCCCGATGGTCCACAGCCTCACATCCCTCTACCTCCATAAGTATTTTTTATTTTCAAGGTAAGTATTTCTTTTACAGGTTTTTTCTTTTCAGGTAAGTACGGTTTTTGTTTTAAATTTCAAAAGGTAAGTATTTGTTTTTTACAGGTTCTCATTGTCCGTGTCCGTTACTTTGGCTCGTTTCCAATAAAGTATTTTCCATCCCAATTTGTTTTCTGTGTGGTTTTTTCATTTAGTTTTGATGTATCTCTGATTTGAGTTTTTAAGGAAAATCAATAAAACATGAATCAAAACATGAAATAAAATCCCCCAAAATAACAAACTAAAACAACAAACTAACGTAAAATTGAAAAAATTAAATGAGTATGCCCTTGTCGCGACGTTTCGAAGGTGTTGCTTCTTCCTCAGGCGAGGGCATACTGAAGAGCTCTGTATTTGAGGCTCCTATTTATACTCTCCCTCTGATCCCGCCTCCTTGGCTTTCTGTGGCTTTCTTATAATATCTTTTTTAGCTTATTGCTTTTTTCCAATTCTGCCAGACTTTTTGGCTCTCATTTTTCCTTTTTTCTTCCTTTCTTCTTTTCCAGTCTTTTCCTCTTTCCCCTTTGACTTTTCCCTTTTCATCATCCTTTTCTTTCCCTCTCCTGTCCTCTGCCCATTACCCTTCCTTTTGGTCTACATCTGTCCTCTTTCTCTTCCGAATTTTGGGCTACTACAATGCCGACTTGGCTTTAATACTACTCTCTCAACCCTGCTTGGGGAGGACTCAACCCGACTTGGGGAGTAAATTTAGAAAGGAGATGTGACGTTGGGTTAGGCTTTAGGTTTCAGCTGGGGTTAGGATTACTCGGGCTTCAGATCCAGTACTGGGGTAAGGTTTAAGATTTCATTTCCAGGAAAGAAGTAGAATTAAAGTATCCAAATTTCAGGTTGTTTAGGGCCAGATTAGATCAGGGGGTATATACAATAGGGCCAAAATCCAAATTTAGGTTGGGTAATTTGAGATAAACAAATTGGTTAGGGTTAGGTTAAATGACTGGGGTAGGGCATAGATGCTAGATTGAGCTTTAACTAGGAGTGAGACTGCAAGACCAACCGGAGCGAGGCACTGGCTGGTTAGGATTGAAGAAAAAGAACCTGTCCCTCCCGAAGGAGGAACAGGGCGTGCACGGGCCATCAACCCCGATGGTCCACAGCCTCACATCCCTCTACCTCCATAAGTATTTTTTATTTTCAAGGTAAGTATTTCTTTTACAGGTTTTTTCTTTTCAGGTAAGTACGGTTTTTGTTTTAAATTTCAAAAGGTAAGTATTTGTTTTTTACAGGTTCTCATTGTCCGTGTCCGTTACTTTGGCTCGTTTCCAATAAAGTATTTTCCATCCCAATTTGTTTTCTGTGTGGTTTTTTCATTTAGTTTTGATGTATCTCTGATTTGAGTTTTTAAGGAAAATCAATAAAACATGAATCAAAACATGAAATAAAATCCCCCAAAATAACAAACTAAAACAACAAACTAACGTAAAATTGAAAAAATTAAATGAGTATGCCCTTGTCGCGACGTTTCGAAGGTGTTGCTTCTTCCTCAGGCGAGGGCATACTGAAGAGCTCTGTATTTGAGGCTCCTATTTATACTCTCCCTCTGATCCCGCCTCCTTGGCTTTCTGTGGCTTTCTTATAATATCTTTTTTAGCTTATTGCTTTTTTCCAATTCTGCCAGACTTTTTGGCTCTCATTTTTCCTTTTTTCTTCCTTTCTTCTTTTCCAGTCTTTTCCTCTTTCCCCTTTGACTTTTCCCTTTTCATCATCCTTTTCTTTCCCTCTCCTGTCCTCTGCCCATTACCCTTCCTTTTGGTCTACATCTGTCCTCTTTCTCTTCCGAATTTTGGGCTACTACAATGCCGACTTGGCTTTAATACTACTCTCTCAACCCTGCTTGGGGAGGACTCAACCCGACTTGGGGAGTAAATTTAGAAAGGAGATGTGACGTTGGGTTAGGCTTTAGGTTTCAGCTGGGGTTAGGATTACTCGGGCTTCAGATCCAGTACTGGGGTAAGGTTTAAGATTTCATTTCCAGGAAAGAAGTAGAATTAAAGTATCCAAATTTCAGGTTGTTTAGGGCCAGATTAGATCAGGGGGTATATACAATAGGGCCAAAATCCAAATTTAGGTTGGGTAATTTGAGATAAACAAATTGGTTAGGGTTAGGTTAAATGACTGGGGTAGGGCATAGATGCTAGATTGAGCTTTAACTAGGAGTGAGACTGCAAGACCAACCGGAGCGAGGCACTGGCTGGTTAGGATTGAAGAAAAAGAACCTGTCCCTCCCGAAGGAGGAACAGGGCGTGCACGGGCCATCAACCCCGATGGTCCACAGCCTCACATCCCTCTACCTCCATAAGTATTTTTTATTTTCAAGGTAAGTATTTCTTTTACAGGTTTTTTCTTTTCAGGTAAGTACGGTTTTTGTTTTAAATTTCAAAAGGTAAGTATTTGTTTTTTACAGGTTCTCATTGTCCGTGTCCGTTACTTTGGCTCGTTTCCAATAAAGTATTTTCCATCCCAATTTGTTTTCTGTGTGGTTTTTTCATTTAGTTTTGATGTATCTCTGATTTGAGTTTTTAAGGAAAATCAATAAAACATGAATCAAAACATGAAATAAAATCCCCCAAAATAACAAACTAAAACAACAAACTAACGTAAAATTGAAAAAATTAAATGAGTATGCCCTTGTCGCGACGTTTCGAAGGTGTTGCTTCTTCCTCAGGCGAGGGCATACTGAAGAGCTCTGTATTTGAGGCTCCTATTTATACTCTCCCTCTGATCCCGCCTCCTTGGCTTTCTGTGGCTTTCTTATAATATCTTTTTTAGCTTATTGCTTTTTTCCAATTCTGCCAGACTTTTTGGCTCTCATTTTTCCTTTTTTCTTCCTTTCTTCTTTTCCAGTCTTTTCCTCTTTCCCCTTTGACTTTTCCCTTTTCATCATCCTTTTCTTTCCCTCTCCTGTCCTCTGCCCATTACCCTTCCTTTTGGTCTACATCTGTCCTCTTTCTCTTCCGAATTTTGGGCTACTACAATGCCGACTTGGCTTTAATACTACTCTCTCAACCCTGCTTGGGGAGGACTCAACCCGACTTGGGGAGTAAATTTAGAAAGGAGATGTGACGTTGGGTTAGGCTTTAGGTTTCAGCTGGGGTTAGGATTACTCGGGCTTCAGATCCAGTACTGGGGTAAGGTTTAAGATTTCATTTCCAGGAAAGAAGTAGAATTAAAGTATCCAAATTTCAGGTTGTTTAGGGCCAGATTAGATCAGGGGGTATATACAATAGGGCCAAAATCCAAATTTAGGTTGGGTAATTTGAGATAAACAAATTGGTTAGGGTTAGGTTAAATGACTGGGGTAGGGCATAGATGCTAGATTGAGCTTTAACTAGGAGTGAGACTGCAAGACCAACCGGAGCGAGGCACTGGCTGGTTAGGATTGAAGAAAAAGAACCTGTCCCTCCCGAAGGAGGAACAGGGCGTGCACGGGCCATCAACCCCGATGGTCCACAGCCTCACATCCCTCTACCTCCATAAGTATTTTTTATTTTCAAGGTAAGTATTTCTTTTACAGGTTTTTTCTTTTCAGGTAAGTACGGTTTTTGTTTTAAATTTCAAAAGGTAAGTATTTGTTTTTTACAGGTTCTCATTGTCCGTGTCCGTTACTTTGGCTCGTTTCCAATAAAGTATTTTCCATCCCAATTTGTTTTCTGTGTGGTTTTTTCATTTAGTTTTGATGTATCTCTGATTTGAGTTTTTAAGGAAAATCAATAAAACATGAATCAAAACATGAAATAAAATCCCCCAAAATAACAAACTAAAACAACAAACTAACGTAAAATTGAAAAAATTAAATGAGTATGCCCTTGTCGCGACGTTTCGAAGGTGTTGCTTCTTCCTCAGGCGAGGGCATACTGAAGAGCTCTGTATTTGAGGCTCCTATTTATACTCTCCCTCTGATCCCGCCTCCTTGGCTTTCTGTGGCTTTCTTATAATATCTTTTTTAGCTTATTGCTTTTTTCCAATTCTGCCAGACTTTTTGGCTCTCATTTTTCCTTTTTTCTTCCTTTCTTCTTTTCCAGTCTTTTCCTCTTTCCCCTTTGACTTTTCCCTTTTCATCATCCTTTTCTTTCCCTCTCCTGTCCTCTGCCCATTACCCTTCCTTTTGGTCTACATCTGTCCTCTTTCTCTTCCGAATTTTGGGCTACTACAATGCCGACTTGGCTTTAATACTACTCTCTCAACCCTGCTTGGGGAGGACTCAACCCGACTTGGGGAGTAAATTTAGAAAGGAGATGTGACGTTGGGTTAGGCTTTAGGTTTCAGCTGGGGTTAGGATTACTCGGGCTTCAGATCCAGTACTGGGGTAAGGTTTAAGATTTCATTTCCAGGAAAGAAGTAGAATTAAAGTATCCAAATTTCAGGTTGTTTAGGGCCAGATTAGATCAGGGGGTATATACAATAGGGCCAAAATCCAAATTTAGGTTGGGTAATTTGAGATAAACAAATTGGTTAGGGTTAGGTTAAATGACTGGGGTAGGGCATAGATGCTAGATTGAGCTTTAACTAGGAGTGAGACTGCAAGACCAACCGGAGCGAGGCACTGGCTGGTTAGGATTGAAGAAAAAGAACCTGTCCCTCCCGAAGGAGGAACAGGGCGTGCACGGGCCATCAACCCCGATGGTCCACAGCCTCACATCCCTCTACCTCCATAAGTATTTTTTATTTTCAAGGTAAGTATTTCTTTTACAGGTTTTTTCTTTTCAGGTAAGTACGGTTTTTGTTTTAAATTTCAAAAGGTAAGTATTTGTTTTTTACAGGTTCTCATTGTCCGTGTCCGTTACTTTGGCTCGTTTCCAATAAAGTATTTTCCATCCCAATTTGTTTTCTGTGTGGTTTTTTCATTTAGTTTTGATGTATCTCTGATTTGAGTTTTTAAGGAAAATCAATAAAACATGAATCAAAACATGAAATAAAATCCCCCAAAATAACAAACTAAAACAACAAACTAACGTAAAATTGAAAAAATTAAATGAGTATGCCCTTGTCGCGACGTTTCGAAGGTGTTGCTTCTTCCTCAGGCGAGGGCATACTGAAGAGCTCTGTATTTGAGGCTCCTATTTATACTCTCCCTCTGATCCCGCCTCCTTGGCTTTCTGTGGCTTTCTTATAATATCTTTTTTAGCTTATTGCTTTTTTCCAATTCTGCCAGACTTTTTGGCTCTCATTTTTCCTTTTTTCTTCCTTTCTTCTTTTCCAGTCTTTTCCTCTTTCCCCTTTGACTTTTCCCTTTTCATCATCCTTTTCTTTCCCTCTCCTGTCCTCTGCCCATTACCCTTCCTTTTGGTCTACATCTGTCCTCTTTCTCTTCCGAATTTTGGGCTACTACAATGCCGACTTGGCTTTAATACTACTCTCTCAACCCTGCTTGGGGAGGACTCAACCCGACTTGGGGAGTAAATTTAGAAAGGAGATGTGACGTTGGGTTAGGCTTTAGGTTTCAGCTGGGGTTAGGATTACTCGGGCTTCAGATCCAGTACTGGGGTAAGGTTTAAGATTTCATTTCCAGGAAAGAAGTAGAATTAAAGTATCCAAATTTCAGGTTGTTTAGGGCCAGATTAGATCAGGGGGTATATACAATAGGGCCAAAATCCAAATTTAGGTTGGGTAATTTGAGATAAACAAATTGGTTAGGGTTAGGTTAAATGACTGGGGTAGGGCATAGATGCTAGATTGAGCTTTAACTAGGAGTGAGACTGCAAGACCAACCGGAGCGAGGCACTGGCTGGTTAGGATTGAAGAAAAAGAACCTGTCCCTCCCGAAGGAGGAACAGGGCGTGCACGGGCCATCAACCCCGATGGTCCACAGCCTCACATCCCTCTACCTCCATAAGTATTTTTTATTTTCAAGGTAAGTATTTCTTTTACAGGTTTTTTCTTTTCAGGTAAGTACGGTTTTTGTTTTAAATTTCAAAAGGTAAGTATTTGTTTTTTACAGGTTCTCATTGTCCGTGTCCGTTACTTTGGCTCGTTTCCAATAAAGTATTTTCCATCCCAATTTGTTTTCTGTGTGGTTTTTTCATTTAGTTTTGATGTATCTCTGATTTGAGTTTTTAAGGAAAATCAATAAAACATGAATCAAAACATGAAATAAAATCCCCCAAAATAACAAACTAAAACAACAAACTAACGTAAAATTGAAAAAATTAAATGAGTATGCCCTTGTCGCGACGTTTCGAAGGTGTTGCTTCTTCCTCAGGCGAGGGCATACTGAAGAGCTCTGTATTTGAGGCTCCTATTTATACTCTCCCTCTGATCCCGCCTCCTTGGCTTTCTGTGGCTTTCTTATAATATCTTTTTTAGCTTATTGCTTTTTTCCAATTCTGCCAGACTTTTTGGCTCTCATTTTTCCTTTTTTCTTCCTTTCTTCTTTTCCAGTCTTTTCCTCTTTCCCCTTTGACTTTTCCCTTTTCATCATCCTTTTCTTTCCCTCTCCTGTCCTCTGCCCATTACCCTTCCTTTTGGTCTACATCTGTCCTCTTTCTCTTCCGAATTTTGGGCTACTACAATGCCGACTTGGCTTTAATACTACTCTCTCAACCCTGCTTGGGGAGGACTCAACCCGACTTGGGGAGTAAATTTAGAAAGGAGATGTGACGTTGGGTTAGGCTTTAGGTTTCAGCTGGGGTTAGGATTACTCGGGCTTCAGATCCAGTACTGGGGTAAGGTTTAAGATTTCATTTCCAGGAAAGAAGTAGAATTAAAGTATCCAAATTTCAGGTTGTTTAGGGCCAGATTAGATCAGGGGGTATATACAATAGGGCCAAAATCCAAATTTAGGTTGGGTAATTTGAGATAAACAAATTGGTTAGGGTTAGGTTAAATGACTGGGGTAGGGCATAGATGCTAGATTGAGCTTTAACTAGGAGTGAGACTGCAAGACCAACCGGAGCGAGGCACTGGCTGGTTAGGATTGAAGAAAAAGAACCTGTCCCTCCCGAAGGAGGAACAGGGCGTGCACGGGCCATCAACCCCGATGGTCCACAGCCTCACATCCCTCTACCTCCATAAGTATTTTTTATTTTCAAGGTAAGTATTTCTTTTACAGGTTTTTTCTTTTCAGGTAAGTACGGTTTTTGTTTTAAATTTCAAAAGGTAAGTATTTGTTTTTTACAGGTTCTCATTGTCCGTGTCCGTTACTTTGGCTCGTTTCCAATAAAGTATTTTCCATCCCAATTTGTTTTCTGTGTGGTTTTTTCATTTAGTTTTGATGTATCTCTGATTTGAGTTTTTAAGGAAAATCAATAAAACATGAATCAAAACATGAAATAAAATCCCCCAAAATAACAAACTAAAACAACAAACTAACGTAAAATTGAAAAAATTAAATGAGTATGCCCTTGTCGCGACGTTTCGAAGGTGTTGCTTCTTCCTCAGGCGAGGGCATACTGAAGAGCTCTGTATTTGAGGCTCCTATTTATACTCTCCCTCTGATCCCGCCTCCTTGGCTTTCTGTGGCTTTCTTATAATATCTTTTTTAGCTTATTGCTTTTTTCCAATTCTGCCAGACTTTTTGGCTCTCATTTTTCCTTTTTTCTTCCTTTCTTCTTTTCCAGTCTTTTCCTCTTTCCCCTTTGACTTTTCCCTTTTCATCATCCTTTTCTTTCCCTCTCCTGTCCTCTGCCCATTACCCTTCCTTTTGGTCTACATCTGTCCTCTTTCTCTTCCGAATTTTGGGCTACTACAATGCCGACTTGGCTTTAATACTACTCTCTCAACCCTGCTTGGGGAGGACTCAACCCGACTTGGGGAGTAAATTTAGAAAGGAGATGTGACGTTGGGTTAGGCTTTAGGTTTCAGCTGGGGTTAGGATTACTCGGGCTTCAGATCCAGTACTGGGGTAAGGTTTAAGATTTCATTTCCAGGAAAGAAGTAGAATTAAAGTATCCAAATTTCAGGTTGTTTAGGGCCAGATTAGATCAGGGGGTATATACAATAGGGCCAAAATCCAAATTTAGGTTGGGTAATTTGAGATAAACAAATTGGTTAGGGTTAGGTTAAATGACTGGGGTAGGGCATAGATGCTAGATTGAGCTTTAACTAGGAGTGAGACTGCAAGACCAACCGGAGCGAGGCACTGGCTGGTTAGGATTGAAGAAAAAGAACCTGTCCCTCCCGAAGGAGGAACAGGGCGTGCACGGGCCATCAACCCCGATGGTCCACAGCCTCACATCCCTCTACCTCCATAAGTATTTTTTATTTTCAAGGTAAGTATTTCTTTTACAGGTTTTTTCTTTTCAGGTAAGTACGGTTTTTGTTTTAAATTTCAAAAGGTAAGTATTTGTTTTTTACAGGTTCTCATTGTCCGTGTCCGTTACTTTGGCTCGTTTCCAATAAAGTATTTTCCATCCCAATTTGTTTTCTGTGTGGTTTTTTCATTTAGTTTTGATGTATCTCTGATTTGAGTTTTTAAGGAAAATCAATAAAACATGAATCAAAACATGAAATAAAATCCCCCAAAATAACAAACTAAAACAACAAACTAACGTAAAATTGAAAAAATTAAATGAGTATGCCCTTGTCGCGACGTTTCGAAGGTGTTGCTTCTTCCTCAGGCGAGGGCATACTGAAGAGCTCTGTATTTGAGGCTCCTATTTATACTCTCCCTCTGATCCCGCCTCCTTGGCTTTCTGTGGCTTTCTTATAATATCTTTTTTAGCTTATTGCTTTTTTCCAATTCTGCCAGACTTTTTGGCTCTCATTTTTCCTTTTTTCTTCCTTTCTTCTTTTCCAGTCTTTTCCTCTTTCCCCTTTGACTTTTCCCTTTTCATCATCCTTTTCTTTCCCTCTCCTGTCCTCTGCCCATTACCCTTCCTTTTGGTCTACATCTGTCCTCTTTCTCTTCCGAATTTTGGGCTACTACAATGCCGACTTGGCTTTAATACTACTCTCTCAACCCTGCTTGGGGAGGACTCAACCCGACTTGGGGAGTAAATTTAGAAAGGAGATGTGACGTTGGGTTAGGCTTTAGGTTTCAGCTGGGGTTAGGATTACTCGGGCTTCAGATCCAGTACTGGGGTAAGGTTTAAGATTTCATTTCCAGGAAAGAAGTAGAATTAAAGTATCCAAATTTCAGGTTGTTTAGGGCCAGATTAGATCAGGGGGTATATACAATAGGGCCAAAATCCAAATTTAGGTTGGGTAATTTGAGATAAACAAATTGGTTAGGGTTAGGTTAAATGACTGGGGTAGGGCATAGATGCTAGATTGAGCTTTAACTAGGAGTGAGACTGCAAGACCAACCGGAGCGAGGCACTGGCTGGTTAGGATTGAAGAAAAAGAACCTGTCCCTCCCGAAGGAGGAACAGGGCGTGCACGGGCCATCAACCCCGATGGTCCACAGCCTCACATCCCTCTACCTCCATAAGTATTTTTTATTTTCAAGGTAAGTATTTCTTTTACAGGTTTTTTCTTTTCAGGTAAGTACGGTTTTTGTTTTAAATTTCAAAAGGTAAGTATTTGTTTTTTACAGGTTCTCATTGTCCGTGTCCGTTACTTTGGCTCGTTTCCAATAAAGTATTTTCCATCCCAATTTGTTTTCTGTGTGGTTTTTTCATTTAGTTTTGATGTATCTCTGATTTGAGTTTTTAAGGAAAATCAATAAAACATGAATCAAAACATGAAATAAAATCCCCCAAAATAACAAACTAAAACAACAAACTAACGTAAAATTGAAAAAATTAAATGAGTATGCCCTTGTCGCGACGTTTCGAAGGTGTTGCTTCTTCCTCAGGCGAGGGCATACTGAAGAGCTCTGTATTTGAGGCTCCTATTTATACTCTCCCTCTGATCCCGCCTCCTTGGCTTTCTGTGGCTTTCTTATAATATCTTTTTTAGCTTATTGCTTTTTTCCAATTCTGCCAGACTTTTTGGCTCTCATTTTTCCTTTTTTCTTCCTTTCTTCTTTTCCAGTCTTTTCCTCTTTCCCCTTTGACTTTTCCCTTTTCATCATCCTTTTCTTTCCCTCTCCTGTCCTCTGCCCATTACCCTTCCTTTTGGTCTACATCTGTCCTCTTTCTCTTCCGAATTTTGGGCTACTACAATGCCGACTTGGCTTTAATACTACTCTCTCAACCCTGCTTGGGGAGGACTCAACCCGACTTGGGGAGTAAATTTAGAAAGGAGATGTGACGTTGGGTTAGGCTTTAGGTTTCAGCTGGGGTTAGGATTACTCGGGCTTCAGATCCAGTACTGGGGTAAGGTTTAAGATTTCATTTCCAGGAAAGAAGTAGAATTAAAGTATCCAAATTTCAGGTTGTTTAGGGCCAGATTAGATCAGGGGGTATATACAATAGGGCCAAAATCCAAATTTAGGTTGGGTAATTTGAGATAAACAAATTGGTTAGGGTTAGGTTAAATGACTGGGGTAGGGCATAGATGCTAGATTGAGCTTTAACTAGGAGTGAGACTGCAAGACCAACCGGAGCGAGGCACTGGCTGGTTAGGATTGAAGAAAAAGAACCTGTCCCTCCCGAAGGAGGAACAGGGCGTGCACGGGCCATCAACCCCGATGGTCCACAGCCTCACATCCCTCTACCTCCATAAGTATTTTTTATTTTCAAGGTAAGTATTTCTTTTACAGGTTTTTTCTTTTCAGGTAAGTACGGTTTTTGTTTTAAATTTCAAAAGGTAAGTATTTGTTTTTTACAGGTTCTCATTGTCCGTGTCCGTTACTTTGGCTCGTTTCCAATAAAGTATTTTCCATCCCAATTTGTTTTCTGTGTGGTTTTTTCATTTAGTTTTGATGTATCTCTGATTTGAGTTTTTAAGGAAAATCAATAAAACATGAATCAAAACATGAAATAAAATCCCCCAAAATAACAAACTAAAACAACAAACTAACGTAAAATTGAAAAAATTAAATGAGTATGCCCTTGTCGCGACGTTTCGAAGGTGTTGCTTCTTCCTCAGGCGAGGGCATACTGAAGAGCTCTGTATTTGAGGCTCCTATTTATACTCTCCCTCTGATCCCGCCTCCTTGGCTTTCTGTGGCTTTCTTATAATATCTTTTTTAGCTTATTGCTTTTTTCCAATTCTGCCAGACTTTTTGGCTCTCATTTTTCCTTTTTTCTTCCTTTCTTCTTTTCCAGTCTTTTCCTCTTTCCCCTTTGACTTTTCCCTTTTCATCATCCTTTTCTTTCCCTCTCCTGTCCTCTGCCCATTACCCTTCCTTTTGGTCTACATCTGTCCTCTTTCTCTTCCGAATTTTGGGCTACTACAATGCCGACTTGGCTTTAATACTACTCTCTCAACCCTGCTTGGGGAGGACTCAACCCGACTTGGGGAGTAAATTTAGAAAGGAGATGTGACGTTGGGTTAGGCTTTAGGTTTCAGCTGGGGTTAGGATTACTCGGGCTTCAGATCCAGTACTGGGGTAAGGTTTAAGATTTCATTTCCAGGAAAGAAGTAGAATTAAAGTATCCAAATTTCAGGTTGTTTAGGGCCAGATTAGATCAGGGGGTATATACAATAGGGCCAAAATCCAAATTTAGGTTGGGTAATTTGAGATAAACAAATTGGTTAGGGTTAGGTTAAATGACTGGGGTAGGGCATAGATGCTAGATTGAGCTTTAACTAGGAGTGAGACTGCAAGACCAACCGGAGCGAGGCACTGGCTGGTTAGGATTGAAGAAAAAGAACCTGTCCCTCCCGAAGGAGGAACAGGGCGTGCACGGGCCATCAACCCCGATGGTCCACAGCCTCACATCCCTCTACCTCCATAAGTATTTTTTATTTTCAAGGTAAGTATTTCTTTTACAGGTTTTTTCTTTTCAGGTAAGTACGGTTTTTGTTTTAAATTTCAAAAGGTAAGTATTTGTTTTTTACAGGTTCTCATTGTCCGTGTCCGTTACTTTGGCTCGTTTCCAATAAAGTATTTTCCATCCCAATTTGTTTTCTGTGTGGTTTTTTCATTTAGTTTTGATGTATCTCTGATTTGAGTTTTTAAGGAAAATCAATAAAACATGAATCAAAACATGAAATAAAATCCCCCAAAATAACAAACTAAAACAACAAACTAACGTAAAATTGAAAAAATTAAATGAGTATGCCCTTGTCGCGACGTTTCGAAGGTGTTGCTTCTTCCTCAGGCGAGGGCATACTGAAGAGCTCTGTATTTGAGGCTCCTATTTATACTCTCCCTCTGATCCCGCCTCCTTGGCTTTCTGTGGCTTTCTTATAATATCTTTTTTAGCTTATTGCTTTTTTCCAATTCTGCCAGACTTTTTGGCTCTCATTTTTCCTTTTTTCTTCCTTTCTTCTTTTCCAGTCTTTTCCTCTTTCCCCTTTGACTTTTCCCTTTTCATCATCCTTTTCTTTCCCTCTCCTGTCCTCTGCCCATTACCCTTCCTTTTGGTCTACATCTGTCCTCTTTCTCTTCCGAATTTTGGGCTACTACAATGCCGACTTGGCTTTAATACTACTCTCTCAACCCTGCTTGGGGAGGACTCAACCCGACTTGGGGAGTAAATTTAGAAAGGAGATGTGACGTTGGGTTAGGCTTTAGGTTTCAGCTGGGGTTAGGATTACTCGGGCTTCAGATCCAGTACTGGGGTAAGGTTTAAGATTTCATTTCCAGGAAAGAAGTAGAATTAAAGTATCCAAATTTCAGGTTGTTTAGGGCCAGATTAGATCAGGGGGTATATACAATAGGGCCAAAATCCAAATTTAGGTTGGGTAATTTGAGATAAACAAATTGGTTAGGGTTAGGTTAAATGACTGGGGTAGGGCATAGATGCTAGATTGAGCTTTAACTAGGAGTGAGACTGCAAGACCAACCGGAGCGAGGCACTGGCTGGTTAGGATTGAAGAAAAAGAACCTGTCCCTCCCGAAGGAGGAACAGGGCGTGCACGGGCCATCAACCCCGATGGTCCACAGCCTCACATCCCTCTACCTCCATAAGTATTTTTTATTTTCAAGGTAAGTATTTCTTTTACAGGTTTTTTCTTTTCAGGTAAGTACGGTTTTTGTTTTAAATTTCAAAAGGTAAGTATTTGTTTTTTACAGGTTCTCATTGTCCGTGTCCGTTACTTTGGCTCGTTTCCAATAAAGTATTTTCCATCCCAATTTGTTTTCTGTGTGGTTTTTTCATTTAGTTTTGATGTATCTCTGATTTGAGTTTTTAAGGAAAATCAATAAAACATGAATCAAAACATGAAATAAAATCCCCCAAAATAACAAACTAAAACAACAAACTAACGTAAAATTGAAAAAATTAAATGAGTATGCCCTTGTCGCGACGTTTCGAAGGTGTTGCTTCTTCCTCAGGCGAGGGCATACTGAAGAGCTCTGTATTTGAGGCTCCTATTTATACTCTCCCTCTGATCCCGCCTCCTTGGCTTTCTGTGGCTTTCTTATAATATCTTTTTTAGCTTATTGCTTTTTTCCAATTCTGCCAGACTTTTTGGCTCTCATTTTTCCTTTTTTCTTCCTTTCTTCTTTTCCAGTCTTTTCCTCTTTCCCCTTTGACTTTTCCCTTTTCATCATCCTTTTCTTTCCCTCTCCTGTCCTCTGCCCATTACCCTTCCTTTTGGTCTACATCTGTCCTCTTTCTCTTCCGAATTTTGGGCTACTACAATGCCGACTTGGCTTTAATACTACTCTCTCAACCCTGCTTGGGGAGGACTCAACCCGACTTGGGGAGTAAATTTAGAAAGGAGATGTGACGTTGGGTTAGGCTTTAGGTTTCAGCTGGGGTTAGGATTACTCGGGCTTCAGATCCAGTACTGGGGTAAGGTTTAAGATTTCATTTCCAGGAAAGAAGTAGAATTAAAGTATCCAAATTTCAGGTTGTTTAGGGCCAGATTAGATCAGGGGGTATATACAATAGGGCCAAAATCCAAATTTAGGTTGGGTAATTTGAGATAAACAAATTGGTTAGGGTTAGGTTAAATGACTGGGGTAGGGCATAGATGCTAGATTGAGCTTTAACTAGGAGTGAGACTGCAAGACCAACCGGAGCGAGGCACTGGCTGGTTAGGATTGAAGAAAAAGAACCTGTCCCTCCCGAAGGAGGAACAGGGCGTGCACGGGCCATCAACCCCGATGGTCCACAGCCTCACATCCCTCTACCTCCATAAGTATTTTTTATTTTCAAGGTAAGTATTTCTTTTACAGGTTTTTTCTTTTCAGGTAAGTACGGTTTTTGTTTTAAATTTCAAAAGGTAAGTATTTGTTTTTTACAGGTTCTCATTGTCCGTGTCCGTTACTTTGGCTCGTTTCCAATAAAGTATTTTCCATCCCAATTTGTTTTCTGTGTGGTTTTTTCATTTAGTTTTGATGTATCTCTGATTTGAGTTTTTAAGGAAAATCAATAAAACATGAATCAAAACATGAAATAAAATCCCCCAAAATAACAAACTAAAACAACAAACTAACGTAAAATTGAAAAAATTAAATGAGTATGCCCTTGTCGCGACGTTTCGAAGGTGTTGCTTCTTCCTCAGGCGAGGGCATACTGAAGAGCTCTGTATTTGAGGCTCCTATTTATACTCTCCCTCTGATCCCGCCTCCTTGGCTTTCTGTGGCTTTCTTATAATATCTTTTTTAGCTTATTGCTTTTTTCCAATTCTGCCAGACTTTTTGGCTCTCATTTTTCCTTTTTTCTTCCTTTCTTCTTTTCCAGTCTTTTCCTCTTTCCCCTTTGACTTTTCCCTTTTCATCATCCTTTTCTTTCCCTCTCCTGTCCTCTGCCCATTACCCTTCCTTTTGGTCTACATCTGTCCTCTTTCTCTTCCGAATTTTGGGCTACTACAATGCCGACTTGGCTTTAATACTACTCTCTCAACCCTGCTTGGGGAGGACTCAACCCGACTTGGGGAGTAAATTTAGAAAGGAGATGTGACGTTGGGTTAGGCTTTAGGTTTCAGCTGGGGTTAGGATTACTCGGGCTTCAGATCCAGTACTGGGGTAAGGTTTAAGATTTCATTTCCAGGAAAGAAGTAGAATTAAAGTATCCAAATTTCAGGTTGTTTAGGGCCAGATTAGATCAGGGGGTATATACAATAGGGCCAAAATCCAAATTTAGGTTGGGTAATTTGAGATAAACAAATTGGTTAGGGTTAGGTTAAATGACTGGGGTAGGGCATAGATGCTAGATTGAGCTTTAACTAGGAGTGAGACTGCAAGACCAACCGGAGCGAGGCACTGGCTGGTTAGGATTGAAGAAAAAGAACCTGTCCCTCCCGAAGGAGGAACAGGGCGTGCACGGGCCATCAACCCCGATGGTCCACAGCCTCACATCCCTCTACCTCCATAAGTATTTTTTATTTTCAAGGTAAGTATTTCTTTTACAGGTTTTTTCTTTTCAGGTAAGTACGGTTTTTGTTTTAAATTTCAAAAGGTAAGTATTTGTTTTTTACAGGTTCTCATTGTCCGTGTCCGTTACTTTGGCTCGTTTCCAATAAAGTATTTTCCATCCCAATTTGTTTTCTGTGTGGTTTTTTCATTTAGTTTTGATGTATCTCTGATTTGAGTTTTTAAGGAAAATCAATAAAACATGAATCAAAACATGAAATAAAATCCCCCAAAATAACAAACTAAAACAACAAACTAACGTAAAATTGAAAAAATTAAATGAGTATGCCCTTGTCGCGACGTTTCGAAGGTGTTGCTTCTTCCTCAGGCGAGGGCATACTGAAGAGCTCTGTATTTGAGGCTCCTATTTATACTCTCCCTCTGATCCCGCCTCCTTGGCTTTCTGTGGCTTTCTTATAATATCTTTTTTAGCTTATTGCTTTTTTCCAATTCTGCCAGACTTTTTGGCTCTCATTTTTCCTTTTTTCTTCCTTTCTTCTTTTCCAGTCTTTTCCTCTTTCCCCTTTGACTTTTCCCTTTTCATCATCCTTTTCTTTCCCTCTCCTGTCCTCTGCCCATTACCCTTCCTTTTGGTCTACATCTGTCCTCTTTCTCTTCCGAATTTTGGGCTACTACAATGCCGACTTGGCTTTAATACTACTCTCTCAACCCTGCTTGGGGAGGACTCAACCCGACTTGGGGAGTAAATTTAGAAAGGAGATGTGACGTTGGGTTAGGCTTTAGGTTTCAGCTGGGGTTAGGATTACTCGGGCTTCAGATCCAGTACTGGGGTAAGGTTTAAGATTTCATTTCCAGGAAAGAAGTAGAATTAAAGTATCCAAATTTCAGGTTGTTTAGGGCCAGATTAGATCAGGGGGTATATACAATAGGGCCAAAATCCAAATTTAGGTTGGGTAATTTGAGATAAACAAATTGGTTAGGGTTAGGTTAAATGACTGGGGTAGGGCATAGATGCTAGATTGAGCTTTAACTAGGAGTGAGACTGCAAGACCAACCGGAGCGAGGCACTGGCTGGTTAGGATTGAAGAAAAAGAACCTGTCCCTCCCGAAGGAGGAACAGGGCGTGCACGGGCCATCAACCCCGATGGTCCACAGCCTCACATCCCTCTACCTCCATAAGTATTTTTTATTTTCAAGGTAAGTATTTCTTTTACAGGTTTTTTCTTTTCAGGTAAGTACGGTTTTTGTTTTAAATTTCAAAAGGTAAGTATTTGTTTTTTACAGGTTCTCATTGTCCG
This sequence comes from Maylandia zebra, assembly GCF_041146795.1. Classification (NCBI taxonomy): domain Eukaryota; kingdom Metazoa; phylum Chordata; class Actinopteri; order Cichliformes; family Cichlidae; genus Maylandia; species Maylandia zebra. The sequence continues at coordinate 33,969,242 of NC_135176.1, read as the reverse complement.
TGTCCGTTACTTTGGCTCGTTTCCAATAAAGTATTTTCCATCCCAATTTGTTTTCTGTGTGGTTTTTTCATTTAGTTTTGATGTATCTCTGATTTGAGTTTTTAAGGAAAATCAATAAAACATGAATCAAAACATGAAATAAAATCCCCCAAAATAACAAACTAAAACAACAAACTAACGTAAAATTGAAAAAATTAAATGAGTATGCCCTTGTCGCGACGTTTCGAAGGTGTTGCTTCTTCCTCAGGCGAGGGCATACTGAAGAGCTCTGTATTTGAGGCTCCTATTTATACTCTCCCTCTGATCCCGCCTCCTTGGCTTTCTGTGGCTTTCTTATAATATCTTTTTTAGCTTATTGCTTTTTTCCAATTCTGCCAGACTTTTTGGCTCTCATTTTTCCTTTTTTCTTCCTTTCTTCTTTTCCAGTCTTTTCCTCTTTCCCCTTTGACTTTTCCCTTTTCATCATCCTTTTCTTTCCCTCTCCTGTCCTCTGCCCATTACCCTTCCTTTTGGTCTACATCTGTCCTCTTTCTCTTCCGAATTTTGGGCTACTACAATGCCGACTTGGCTTTAATACTACTCTCTCAACCCTGCTTGGGGAGGACTCAACCCGACTTGGGGAGTAAATTTAGAAAGGAGATGTGACGTTGGGTTAGGCTTTAGGTTTCAGCTGGGGTTAGGATTACTCGGGCTTCAGATCCAGTACTGGGGTAAGGTTTAAGATTTCATTTCCAGGAAAGAAGTAGAATTAAAGTATCCAAATTTCAGGTTGTTTAGGGCCAGATTAGATCAGGGGGTATATACAATAGGGCCAAAATCCAAATTTAGGTTGGGTAATTTGAGATAAACAAATTGGTTAGGGTTAGGTTAAATGACTGGGGTAGGGCATAGATGCTAGATTGAGCTTTAACTAGGAGTGAGACTGCAAGACCAACCGGAGCGAGGCACTGGCTGGTTAGGATTGAAGAAAAAGAACCTGTCCCTCCCGAAGGAGGAACAGGGCGTGCACGGGCCATCAACCCCGATGGTCCACAGCCTCACATCCCTCTACCTCCATAAGTATTTTTTATTTTCAAGGTAAGTATTTCTTTTACAGGTTTTTTCTTTTCAGGTAAGTACGGTTTTTGTTTTAAATTTCAAAAGGTAAGTATTTGTTTTTTACAGGTTCTCATTGTCCGTGTCCGTTACTTTGGCTCGTTTCCAATAAAGTATTTTCCATCCCAATTTGTTTTCTGTGTGGTTTTTTCATTTAGTTTTGATGTATCTCTGATTTGAGTTTTTAAGGAAAATCAATAAAACATGAATCAAAACATGAAATAAAATCCCCCAAAATAACAAACTAAAACAACAAACTAACGTAAAATTGAAAAAATTAAATGAGTATGCCCTTGTCGCGACGTTTCGAAGGTGTTGCTTCTTCCTCAGGCGAGGGCATACTGAAGAGCTCTGTATTTGAGGCTCCTATTTATACTCTCCCTCTGATCCCGCCTCCTTGGCTTTCTGTGGCTTTCTTATAATATCTTTTTTAGCTTATTGCTTTTTTCCAATTCTGCCAGACTTTTTGGCTCTCATTTTTCCTTTTTTCTTCCTTTCTTCTTTTCCAGTCTTTTCCTCTTTCCCCTTTGACTTTTCCCTTTTCATCATCCTTTTCTTTCCCTCTCCTGTCCTCTGCCCATTACCCTTCCTTTTGGTCTACATCTGTCCTCTTTCTCTTCCGAATTTTGGGCTACTACAATGCCGACTTGGCTTTAATACTACTCTCTCAACCCTGCTTGGGGAGGACTCAACCCGACTTGGGGAGTAAATTTAGAAAGGAGATGTGACTTGGGTTAGGCTTTAGGTTTCAGCTGGGGTTAGGATTACTCGGGCTTCAGATCCAGTACTGGGGTAAGGTTTAAGATTTCATTTCCAGGAAAGAAGTAGAATTAAAGTATCCAAATTTCAGGTTGTTTAGGGCCAGATTAGATCAGGGGGTATATACAATAGGGCCAAAATCCAAATTTAGGTTGGGTAATTTGAGATAAACAAATTGGTTAGGGTTAGGTTAAATGACTGGGGTAGGGCATAGATGCTAGATTGAGCTTTAACTAGGAGTGAGACTGCAAGACCAACCGGAGCGAGGCACTGGCTGGTTAGGATTGAAGAAAAAGAACCTGCCCCTCCCGAAGGAGGAACAGGGCGTGCACGGGCCATCAACCCCGATGGTCCACAGCCTCACATCCCTCTACCTCCATAAGTATTTTTTATTTTCAAGGTAAGTATTTCTTTTACAGGTTTTTTCTTTTCAGGTAAGTACGGTTTTTGTTTTAAATTTCAAAAGGTAAGTATTTGTTTTTTACAGGTTCTCATTGTCCGTGTCCGTTACTTTGGCTCGTTTCCAATAAAGTATTTTCCATCCCAATTTGTTTTCTGTGTGGTTTTTTCATTTAGTTTTGATGTATCTCTGATTTGAGTTTTTAAGGAAAATCAATAAAACATGAATCAAAACATGAAATAAAATCCCCCAAAATAACAAACTAAAACAACAAACTAACGTAAAATTGAAAAAATTAAATGAGTATGCCCTTGTCGCGACGTTTCGAAGGTGTTGCTTCTTCCTCAGGCGAGGGCATACTGAAGAGCTCTGTATTTGAGGCTCCTATTTATACTCTCCCTCTGATCCCGCCTCCTTGGCTTTCTGTGGCTTTCTTATAATATCTTTTTTAGCTTATTGCTTTTTTCCAATTCTGCCAGACTTTTTGGCTCTCATTTTTCCTTTTTTCTTCCTTTCTTCTTTTCCAGGTCTTTTCCTCTTTCCCCTTTGACTTTTCCCTTTTCATCATCCTTTTCTTTCCCTCTCCTGTCCTCTGCCCATTACCCTTCTTTTGGTCTACATCTGTCCTCTTTCTCTTCCGAATTTTGGGCTACTACAATGCCGACTTGGCTTTAATACTACTCTCTCAACCCTGCTTGGGGAGGACTCAACCCGACTTGGGGAGTAAATTTAGAAAGGAGATGTGACGTTGGGTTAGGCTTTAGGTTTCAGCTGGGGTTAGGATTACTCGGGCTTCAGATCCAGTACTGGGGTAAGGTTTAAGATTTCATTTCCAGGAAAGAAGTAGAATTAAAGTATCCAAATTTCAGGTTGTTTAGGGCCAGATTAGATCAGGGGGTATATACAATAGGGCCAAAATCCAAATTTAGGTTGGGTAATTTGAGATAAACAAATTGGTTAGGGTTAGTTAAATGACTGGGGTAGGGCATAGATGCTAGATTGAGCTTTAACTAGGAGTGAGACTGCAAGACCAACCGGAGCGAGGCACTGGCTGGTTAGGATTGAAGAAAAAGAACCTGCCCCTCCCGAAGGAGGAACAGGGCGTGCACGGGCCATCAACCCCGATGGTCCACAGCCTCACATCCCTCTACCTCCATAAGTATTTTTTATTTTCAAGGTAAGTATTTCTTTTACAGGTTTTTTCTTTTCAGGTAAGTACGGTTTTTGTTTTAAATTTCAAAAGGTAAGTATTTGTTTTTTACAGGTTCTCATTGTCCGTGTCCGTTACTTTGGCTCGTTTCCAATAAAGTATTTTCCATCCCAATTTGTTTTCTGTGTGGTTTTTTCATTTAGTTTTGATGTATCTCTGATTTGAGTTTTTAAGGAAAATCAATAAAACATGAATCAAAACATGAAATAAAATCCCCCAAAATAACAAACTAAAACAACAAACTAACGTAAAATTGAAAAAATTAAATGAGTATGCCCTTGTCGCGACGTTTCGAAGGTGTTGCTTCTTCCTCAGGCGAGGGCATACTGAAGAGCTCTGTATTTGAGGCTCCTATTTATACTCTCCCTCTGATCCCGCCTCCTTGGCTTTCTGTGGCTTTCTTATAATATCTTTTTTAGCTTATTGCTTTTTTCCAATTCTGCCAGACTTTTTGGCTCTCATTTTTCCTTTTTTCTTCCTTTCTTCTTTTCCAGTCTTTTCCTCTTTCCCCTTTGACTTTTCCCTTTTCATCATCCTTTTCTTTCCCTCTCCTGTCCTCTGCCCATTACCCTTCCTTTTGGTCTACATCTGTCCTCTTTCTCTTCCGAATTTTGGGCTACTACAATGCCGACTTGGCTTTAATACTACTCTCTCAACCCTGCTTGGGGAGGACTCAACCCGACTTGGGGAGTAAATTTAGAAAGGAGATGTGACGTTGGGTTAGGCTTTAGGTTTCAGCTGGGGTTAGGATTACTCGGGCTTCAGATCCAGTACTGGGGTAAGGTTTAAGATTTCATTTCCAGGAAAGAAGTAGAATTAAAGTATCCAAATTTCAGGTTGTTTAGGGCCAGATTAGATCAGGGGGTATATACAATAGGGCCAAAATCCAAATTTAGGTTGGGTAATTTGAGATAAACAAATTGGTTAGGGTTAGGTTAAATGACTGGGGTAGGGCATAGATGCTAGATTGAGCTTTAACTAGGAGTGAGACTGCAAGACCAACCGGAGCGAGGCACTGGCTGGTTAGGATTGAAGAAAAAGAACCTGCCCCTCCCGAAGGAGGAACAGGGCGTGCACGGGCCATCAACCCCGATGGTCCACAGCCTCACATCCCTCTACCTCCATAAGTATTTTTTATTTTCAAGGTAAGTATTTCTTTTACAGGTTTTTTCTTTTCAGGTAAGTACGGTTTTTGTTTTAAATTTCAAAAGGTAAGTATTTGTTTTTTACAGGTTCTCATTGTCCGTGTCCGTTACTTTGGCTCGTTTCCAATAAAGTATTTTCCATCCCAATTTGTTTTCTGTGTGGTTTTTTCATTTAGTTTTGATGTATCTCTGATTTGAGTTTTTTAAGGAAAATCAATAAAACATGAATCAAAACATGAAATAAAATCCCCCAAAATAACAAACTAAAACAACAAACTAACGTAAAATTGAAAAAATTAAATGAGTATGCCCTTGTCGCGACGTTTCGAAGGTGTTGCTTCTTCCTCAGGCGAGGGCATACTGAAGAGCTCTGTATTTGAGGCTCCTATTTATACTCTCCCTCTGATCCCGCCTCCTTGGCTTTCTGTGGCTTTCTTATAATATCTTTTTTAGCTTATTGCTTTTTTCCAATTCTGCCAGACTTTTTGGCTCTCATTTTTCCTTTTTTCTTCCTTTCTTCTTTTCCAGTCTTTTCCTCTTTCCCCTTTGACTTTTCCCTTTTCATCATCCTTTTCTTTCCCTCTCCTGTCCTCTGCCCATTACCCTTCCTTTTGGTCTACATCTGTCCTCTTTCTCTTCCGAATTTTGGGCTACTACAATGCCGACTTGGCTTTAATACTACTCTCTCAACCCTGCTTGGGGAGGACTCAACCCGACTTGGGGAGTAAATTTAGAAAGGAGATGTGACGTTGGGTTAGGCTTTAGGTTTCAGCTGGGGTTAGGATTACTCGGGCTTCAGATCCAGTACTGGGGTAAGGTTTAAGATTTCATTTCCAGGAAAGAAGTAGAATTAAAGTATCCAAATTTCAGGTTGTTTAGGGCCAGATTAGATCAGGGGGTATATACAATAGGGCCAAAATCCAAATTTAGGTTGGGTAATTTGAGATAAACAAATTGGTTAGGGTTAGGTTAAATGACTGGGGTAGGGCATAGATGCTAGATTGAGCTTTAACTAGGAGTGAGACTGCAAGACCAACCGGAGCGAGGCACTGGCTGGTTAGGATTGAAGAAAAAGAACCTGCCCCTCCCGAAGGAGGAACAGGGCGTGCACGGGCCATCAACCCCGATGGTCCACAGCCTCACATCCCTCTACCTCCATAAGTATTTTTTATTTTCAAGGTAAGTATTTCTTTTACAGGTTTTTTCTTTTCAGGTAAGTACGGTTTTTGTTTTAAATTTCAAAAGGTAAGTATTTGTTTTTTACAGGTTCTCATTGTCCGTGTCCGTTACTTTGGCTCGTTTCCAATAAAGTATTTTCCATCCCAATTTGTTTTCTGTGTGGTTTTTTCATTTAGTTTTGATGTATCTCTGATTTGAGTTTTTAAGGAAAATCAATAAAACATGAATCAAAACATGAAATAAAATCCCCCAAAATAACAAACTAAAACAACAAACTAACGTAAAATTGAAAAAATTAAATGAGTATGCCCTTGTCGCGACGTTTCGAAGGTGTTGCTTCTTCCTCAGGCGAGGGCATACTGAAGAGCTCTGTATTTGAGGCTCCTATTTATACTCTCCCTCTGATCCCGCCTCCTTGGCTTTCTGTGGCTTTCTTATAATATCTTTTTTAGCTTATTGCTTTTTTCCAATTCTGCCAGACTTTTTGGCTCTCATTTTTCCTTTTTTCTTCCTTTCTTCTTTTCCAGTCTTTTCCTCTTTCCCCTTTGACTTTTCCCTTTTCATCATCCTTTTCTTTCCCTCTCCTGTCCTCTGCCCATTACCCTTCCTTTTGGTCTACATCTGTCCTCTTTCTCTTCCGAATTTTGGGCTACTACAATGCCGACTTGGCTTTAATACTACTCTCTCAACCCTGCTTGGGGAGGACTCAACCCGACTTGGGGAGTAAATTTAGAAAGGAGATGTGACGTTGGGTTAGGCTTTAGGTTTCAGCTGGGGTTAGGATTACTCGGGCTTCAGATCCAGTACTGGGGTAAGGTTTAAGATTTCATTTCCAGGAAAGAAGTAGAATTAAAGTATCCAAATTTCAGGTTGTTTAGGGCCAGATTAGATCAGGGGGTATATACAATAGGGCCAAAATCCAAATTTAGGTTGGGTAATTTGAGATAAACAAATTGGTTAGGGTTAGGTTAAATGACTGGGGTAGGGCATAGATGCTAGATTGAGCTTTAACTAGGAGTGAGACTGCAAGACCAACCGGAGCGAGGCACTGGCTGGTTAGGATTGAAGAAAAAGAACCTGCCCCTCCCGAAGGAGGAACAGGGCGTGCACGGGCCATCAACCCCGATGGTCCACAGCCTCACATCCCTCTACCTCCATAAGTATTTTTTATTTTCAAGGTAAGTATTTCTTTTACAGGTTTTTTCTTTTCAGGTAAGTACGGTTTTTGTTTTAAATTTCAAAAGGTAAGTATTTGTTTTTTACAGGTTCTCATTGTCCGTGTCCGTTACTTTGGCTCGTTTCCAATAAAGTATTTTCCATCCCAATTTGTTTTCTGTGTGGTTTTTTCATTTAGTTTTGATGTATCTCTGATTTGAGTTTTTAAGGAAAATCAATAAAACATGAATCAAAACATGAAATAAAATCCCCCAAAATAACAAACTAAAACAACAAACTAACGTAAAATTGAAAAAATTAAATGAGTATGCCCTTGTCGCGACGTTTCGAAGGTGTTGCTTCTTCCTCAGGCGAGGGCATACTGAAGAGCTCTGTATTTGAGGCTCCTATTTATACTCTCCCTCTGATCCCGCCTCCTTGGCTTTCTGTGGCTTTCTTATAATATCTTTTTTAGCTTATTGCTTTTTTCCAATTCTGCCAGACTTTTTGGCTCTCATTTTTCCTTTTTTCTTCCTTTCTTCTTTTCCAGTCTTTTCCTCTTTCCCCTTTGACTTTTCCCTTTTCATCATCCTTTTCTTTCCCTCTCCTGTCCTCTGCCCATTACCCTTCCTTTTGGTCTACATCTGTCCTCTTTCTCTTCCGAATTTTGGGCTACTACAATGCCGACTTGGCTTTAATACTACTCTCTCAACCCTGCTTGGGGAGGACTCAACCCGACTTGGGGAGTAAATTTAGAAAGGAGATGTGACGTTGGGTTAGGCTTTAGGTTTCAGCTGGGGTTAGGATTACTCGGGCTTCAGATCCAGTACTGGGGTAAGGTTTAAGATTTCATTTCCAGGAAAGAAGTAGAATTAAAGTATCCAAATTTCAGGTTGTTTAGGGCCAGATTAGATCAGGGGGTATATACAATAGGGCCAAAATCCAAATTTAGGTTGGGTAATTTGAGATAAACAAATTGGTTAGGGTTAGGTTAAATGACTGGGGTAGGGCATAGATGCTAGATTGAGCTTTAACTAGGAGTGAGACTGCAAGACCAACCGGAGCGAGGCACTGGCTGGTTAGGATTGAAGAAAAAGAACCTGCCCCTCCCGAAGGAGGAACAGGGCGTGCACGGGCCATCAACCCCGATGGTCCACAGCCTCACATCCCTCTACCTCCATAAGTATTTTTTATTTTCAAGGTAAGTATTTCTTTTACAGGTTTTTTCTTTTCAGGTAAGTACGGTTTTTGTTTTAAATTTCAAAAGGTAAGTATTTGTTTTTTACAGGTTCTCATTGTCCGTGTCCGTTACTTTGGCTCGTTTCCAATAAAGTATTTTCCATCCCAATTTGTTTTCTGTGTGGTTTTTTCATTTAGTTTTGATGTATCTCTGATTTGAGTTTTTAAGGAAAATCAATAAAACATGAATCAAAACATGAAATAAAATCCCCCAAAATAACAAACTAAAACAACAAACTAACGTAAAATTGAAAAAATTAAATGAGTATGCCCTTGTCGCGACGTTTCGAAGGTGTTGCTTCTTCCTCAGGCGAGGGCATACTGAAGAGCTCTGTATTTGAGGCTCCTATTTATACTCTCCCTCTGATCCCGCCTCCTTGGCTTTCTGTGGCTTTCTTATAATATCTTTTTTAGCTTATTGCTTTTTTCCAATTCTGCCAGACTTTTTGGCTCTCATTTTTCCTTTTTTCTTCCTTTCTTCTTTTCCAGTCTTTTCCTCTTTCCCCTTTGACTTTTCCCTTTTCATCATCCTTTTCTTTCCCTCTCCTGTCCTCTGCCCATTACCCTTCCTTTTGGTCTACATCTGTCCTCTTTCTCTTCCGAATTTTGGGCTACTACAATGCCGACTTGGCTTTAATACTACTCTCTCAACCCTGCTTGGGGAGGACTCAACCCGACTTGGGGAGTAAATTTAGAAAGGAGATGTGACGTTGGGTTAGGCTTTAGGTTTCAGCTGGGGTTAGGATTACTCGGGCTTCAGATCCAGTACTGGGGTAAGGTTTAAGATTTCATTTCCAGGAAAGAAGTAGAATTAAAGTATCCAAATTTCAGGTTGTTTAGGGCCAGATTAGATCAGGGGGTATATACAATAGGGCCAAAATCCAAATTTAGGTTGGGTAATTTGAGATAAACAAATTGGTTAGGGTTAGGTTAAATGACTGGGGTAGGGCATAGATGCTAGATTGAGCTTTAACTAGGAGTGAGACTGCAAGACCAACCGGAGCGAGGCACTGGCTGGTTAGGATTGAAGAAAAAGAACCTGCCCCTCCCGAAGGAGGAACAGGGCGTGCACGGGCCATCAACCCCGATGGTCCACAGCCTCACATCCCTCTACCTCCATAAGTATTTTTTATTTTCAAGGTAAGTATTTCTTTTACAGGTTTTTTCTTTTCAGGTAAGTACGGTTTTTGTTTTAAATTTCAAAAGGTAAGTATTTGTTTTTTACAGGTTCTCATTGTCCGTGTCCGTTACTTTGGCTCGTTTCCAATAAAGTATTTTCCATCCCAATTTGTTTTCTGTGTGGTTTTTTCATTTAGTTTTGATGTATCTCTGATTTGAGTTTTTAAGGAAAATCAATAAAACATGAATCAAAACATGAAATAAAATCCCCCAAAATAACAAACTAAAACAACAAACTAACGTAAAATTGAAAAAATTAAATGAGTATGCCCTTGTCGCGACGTTTCGAAGGTGTTGCTTCTTCCTCAGGCGAGGGCATACTGAAGAGCTCTGTATTTGAGGCTCCTATTTATACTCTCCCTCTGATCCCGCCTCCTTGGCTTTCTGTGGCTTTCTTATAATATCTTTTTTAGCTTATTGCTTTTTTCCAATTCTGCCAGACTTTTTGGCTCTCATTTTTCCTTTTTTCTTCCTTTCTTCTTTTCCAGTCTTTTCCTCTTTCCCCTTTGACTTTTCCCTTTTCATCATCCTTTTCTTTCCCTCTCCTGTCCTCTGCCCATTACCCTTCCTTTTGGTCTACATCTGTCCTCTTTCTCTTCCGAATTTTGGGCTACTACAATGCCGACTTGGCTTTAATACTACTCTCTCAACCCTGCTTGGGGAGGACTCAACCCGACTTGGGGAGTAAATTTAGAAAGGAGATGTGACGTTGGGTTAGGCTTTAGGTTTCAGCTGGGGTTAGGATTACTCGGGCTTCAGATCCAGTACTGGGGTAAGGTTTAAGATTTCATTTCCAGGAAAGAAGTAGAATTAAAGTATCCAAATTTCAGGTTGTTTAGGGCCAGATTAGATCAGGGGGTATATACAATAGGGCCAAAATCCAAATTTAGGTTGGGTAATTTGAGATAAACAAATTGGTTAGGGTTAGGTTAAATGACTGGGGTAGGGCATAGATGCTAGATTGAGCTTTAACTAGGAGTGAGACTGCAAGACCAACCGGAGCGAGGCACTGGCTGGTTAGGATTGAAGAAAAAGAACCTGCCCCTCCCGAAGGAGGAACAGGGCGTGCACGGGCCATCAACCCCGATGGTCCACAGCCTCACATCCCTCTACCTCCATAAGTATTTTTTATTTTCAAGGTAAGTATTTCTTTTACAGGTTTTTTCTTTTCAGGTAAGTACGGTTTTTGTTTTAAATTTCAAAAGGTAAGTATTTGTTTTTTACAGGTTCTCATTGTCCGTGTCCGTTACTTTGGCTCGTTTCCAATAAAGTATTTTCCATCCCAATTTGTTTTCTGTGTGGTTTTTTCATTTAGTTTTGATGTATCTCTGATTTGAGTTTTTAAGGAAAATCAATAAAACATGAATCAAAACATGAAATAAAATCCCCCAAAATAACAAACTAAAACAACAAACTAACGTAAAATTGAAAAAATTAAATGAGTATGCCCTTGTCGCGACGTTTCGAAGGTGTTGCTTCTTCCTCAGGCGAGGGCATACTGAAGAGCTCTGTATTTGAGGCTCCTATTTATACTCTCCCTCTGATCCCGCCTCCTTGGCTTTCTGTGGCTTTCTTATAATATCTTTTTTAGCTTATTGCTTTTTTCCAATTCTGCCAGACTTTTTGGCTCTCATTTTTCCTTTTTTCTTCCTTTCTTCTTTTCCAGTCTTTTCCTCTTTCCCCTTTGACTTTTCCCTTTTCATCATCCTTTTCTTTCCCTCTCCTGTCCTCTGCCCATTACCCTTCCTTTTGGTCTACATCTGTCCTCTTTCTCTTCCGAATTTTGGGCTACTACAATGCCGACTTGGCTTTAATACTACTCTCTCAACCCTGCTTGGGGAGGACTCAACCCGACTTGGGGAGTAAATTTAGAAAGGAGATGTGACGTTGGGTTAGGCTTTAGGTTTCAGCTGGGGTTAGGATTACTCGGGCTTCAGATCCAGTACTGGGGTAAGGTTTAAGATTTCATTTCCAGGAAAGAAGTAGAATTAAAGTATCCAAATTTCAGGTTGTTTAGGGCCAGATTAGATCAGGGGGTATATACAATAGGGCCAAAATCCAAATTTAGGTTGGGTAATTTGAGATAAACAAATTGGTTAGGGTTAGGTTAAATGACTGGGGTAGGGCATAGATGCTAGATTGAGCTTTAACTAGGAGTGAGACTGCAAGACCAACCGGAGCGAGGCACTGGCTGGTTAGGATTGAAGAAAAAGAACCTGCCCCTCCCGAAGGAGGAACAGGGCGTGCACGGGCCATCAACCCCGATGGTCCACAGCCTCACATCCCTCTACCTCCATAAGTATTTTTTATTTTCAAGGTAAGTATTTCTTTTACAGGTTTTTTCTTTTCAGGTAAGTACGGTTTTTGTTTTAAATTTCAAAAGGTAAGTATTTGTTTTTTACAGGTTCTCATTGTCCGTGTCCGTTACTTTGGCTCGTTTCCAATAAAGTATTTTCCATCCCAATTTGTTTTCTGTGTGGTTTTTTCATTTAGTTTTGATGTATCTCTGATTTGAGTTTTTAAGGAAAATCAATAAAACATGAATCAAAACATGAAATAAAATCCCCCAAAATAACAAACTAAAACAACAAACTAACGTAAAATTGAAAAAATTAAATGAGTATGCCCTTGTCGCGACGTTTCGAAGGTGTTGCTTCTTCCTCAGGCGAGGGCATACTGAAGAGCTCTGTATTTGAGGCTCCTATTTATACTCTCCCTCTGATCCCGCCTCCTTGGCTTTCTGTGGCTTTCTTATAATATCTTTTTTAGCTTATTGCTTTTTTCCAATTCTGCCAGACTTTTTGGCTCTCATTTTTCCTTTTTTCTTCCTTTCTTCTTTTCCAGTCTTTTCCTCTTTCCCCTTTGACTTTTCCCTTTTCATCATCCTTTTCTTTCCCTCTCCTGTCCTCTGCCCATTACCCTTCCTTTTGGTCTACATCTGTCCTCTTTCTCTTCCGAATTTTGGGCTACTACAATGCCGACTTGGCTTTAATACTACTCTCTCAACCCTGCTTGGGGAGGACTCAACCCGACTTGGGGAGTAAATTTAGAAAGGAGATGTGACGTTGGGTTAGGCTTTAGGTTTCAGCTGGGGTTAGGATTACTCGGGCTTCAGATCCAGTACTGGGGTAAGGTTTAAGATTTCATTTCCAGGAAAGAAGTAGAATTAAAGTATCCAAATTTCAGGTTGTTTAGGGCCAGATTAGATCAGGGGGTATATACAATAGGGCCAAAATCCAAATTTAGGTTGGGTAATTTGAGATAAACAAATTGGTTAGGGTTAGGTTAAATGACTGGGGTAGGGCATAGATGCTAGATTGAGCTTTAACTAGGAGTGAGACTGCAAGACCAACCGGAGCGAGGCACTGGCTGGTTAGGATTGAAGAAAAAGAACCTGCCCCTCCCGAAGGAGGAACAGGGCGTGCACGGGCCATCAACCCCGATGGTCCACAGCCTCACATCCCTCTACCTCCATAAGTATTTTTTATTTTCAAGGTAAGTATTTCTTTTACAGGTTTTTTCTTTTCAGGTAAGTACGGTTTTTGTTTTAAATTTCAAAAGGTAAGTATTTGTTTTTTACAGGTTCTCATTGTCCGTGTCCGTTACTTTGGCTCGTTTCCAATAAAGTATTTTCCATCCCAATTTGTTTTCTGTGTGGTTTTTTCATTTAGTTTTGATGTATCTCTGATTTGAGTTTTTAAGGAAAATCAATAAAACATGAATCAAAACATGAAATAAAATCCCCCAAAATAACAAACTAAAACAACAAACTAACGTAAAATTGAAAAAATTAAATGAGTATGCCCTTGTCGCGACGTTTCGAAGGTGTTGCTTCTTCCTCAGGCGAGGGCATACTGAAGAGCTCTGTATTTGAGGCTCCTATTTATACTCTCCCTCTGATCCCGCCTCCTTGGCTTTCTGTGGCTTTCTTATAATATCTTTTTTAGCTTATTGCTTTTTTCCAATTCTGCCAGACTTTTTGGCTCTCATTTTTCCTTTTTTCTTCCTTTCTTCTTTTCCAGTCTTTTCCTCTTTCCCCTTTGACTTTTCCCTTTTCATCATCCTTTTCTTTCCCTCTCCTGTCCTCTGCCCATTACCCTTCCTTTTGGTCTACATCTGTCCTCTTTCTCTTCCGAATTTTGGGCTACTACAATGCCGACTTGGCTTTAATACTACTCTCTCAACCCTGCTTGGGGAGGACTCAACCCGACTTGGGAGTAAATTTAGAAAGGAGATGTGACGTTGGGTTAGGCTTTAGGTTTCAGCTGGGGTTAGGATTACTCGGGCTTCAGATCCAGTACTGGGGTAAGGTTTAAGATTTCATTTCCAGGAAAGAAGTAGAATTAAAGTATCCAAATTTCAGGTTGTTTAGGGCCAGATTAGATCAGGGGGTATATACAATAGGGCCAAAATCCAAATTTAGGTTGGGTAATTTGAGATAAACAAATTGGTTAGGGTTAGGTTAAATGACTGGGGTAGGGCATAGATGCTAGATTGAGCTTTAACTAGGAGTGAGACTGCAAGACCAACCGGAGCGAGGCACTGGCTGGTTAGGATTGAAGAAAAAGAACCTGCCCCTCCCGAAGGAGGAACAGGGCGTGCACGGGCCATCAACCCCGATGGTCCACAGCCTCACATCCCTCTACCTCCATAAGTATTTTTTATTTTCAAGGTAAGTATTTCTTTTACAGGTTTTTTCTTTTCAGGTAAGTACGGTTTTTGTTTTAAATTTCAAAAGGTAAGTATTTGTTTTTTACAGGTTCTCATTGTCCGTGTCCGTTACTTTGGCTCGTTTCCAATAAAGTATTTTCCATCCCAATTTGTTTTCTGTGTGGTTTTTTCATTTAGTTTTGATGTATCTCTGATTTGAGTTTTTAAGGAAAATCAATAAAACATGAATCAAAACATGAAATAAAATCCCCCAAAATAACAAACTAAAACAACAAACTAACGTAAAATTGAAAAAATTAAATGAGTATGCCCTTGTCGCGACGTTTCGAAGGTGTTGCTTCTTCCTCAGGCGAGGGCATACTGAAGAGCTCTGTATTTGAGGCTCCTATTTATACTCTCCCTCTGATCCCGCCTCCTTGGCTTTCTGTGGCTTTCTTATAATATCTTTTTTAGCTTATTGCTTTTTTCCAATTCTGCCAGACTTTTTGGCTCTCATTTTTCCTTTTTTCTTCCTTTCTTCTTTTCCAGTCTTTTCCTCTTTCCCCTTTGACTTTTCCCTTTTCATCATCCTTTTCTTTCCCTCTCCTGTCCTCTGCCCATTACCCTTCCTTTTGGTCTACATCTGTCCTCTTTCTCTTCCGAATTTTGGGCTACTACAATGCCGACTTGGCTTTAATACTACTCTCTCAACCCTGCTTGGGGAGGACTCAACCCGACTTGGGGAGTAAATTTAGAAAGGAGATGTGACGTTGGGTTAGGCTTTAGGTTTCAGCTGGGGTTAGGATTACTCGGGCTTCAGATCCAGTACTGGGGTAAGGTTTAAGATTTCATTTCCAGGAAAGAAGTAGAATTAAAGTATCCAAATTTCAGGTTGTTTAGGGCCAGATTAGATCAGGGGGTATATACAATAGGGCCAAAATCCAAATTTAGGTTGGGTAATTTGAGATAAACAAATTGGTTAGGGTTAGGTTAAATGACTGGGGTAGGGCATAGATGCTAGATTGAGCTTTAACTAGGAGTGAGACTGCAAGACCAACCGGAGCGAGGCACTGGCTGGTTAGGATTGAAGAAAAAGAACCTGCCCCTCCCGAAGGAGGAACAGGGCGTGCACGGGCCATCAACCCCGATGGTCCACAGCCTCACATCCCTCTACCTCCATAAGTATTTTTTATTTTCAAGGTAAGTATTTCTTTTACAGGTTTTTTCTTTTCAGGTAAGTACGGTTTTTGTTTTAAATTTCAAAAGGTAAGTATTTGTTTTTTACAGGTTCTCATTGTCCGTGTCCGTTACTTTGGCTCGTTTCCAATAAAGTATTTTCCATCCCAATTTGTTTTCTGTGTGGTTTTTTCATTTAGTTTTGATGTATCTCTGATTTGAGTTTTTAAGGAAAATCAATAAAACATGAATCAAAACATGAAATAAAATCCCCCAAAATAACAAACTAAAACAACAAACTAACGTAAAATTGAAAAAATTAAATGAGTATGCCCTTGTCGCGACGTTTCGAAGGTGTTGCTTCTTCCTCAGGCGAGGGCATACTGAAGAGCTCTGTATTTGAGGCTCCTATTTATACTCTCCCTCTGATCCCGCCTCCTTGGCTTTCTGTGGCTTTCTTATAATATCTTTTTTAGCTTATTGCTTTTTTCCAATTCTGCCAGACTTTTTGGCTCTCATTTTTCCTTTTTTCTTCCTTTCTTCTTTTCCAGTCTTTTCCTCTTTCCCCTTTGACTTTTCCCTTTTCATCATCCTTTTCTTTCCCTCTCCTGTCCTCTGCCCATTACCCTTCCTTTTGGTCTACATCTGTCCTCTTTCTCTTCCGAATTTTGGGCTACTACAATGCCGACTTGGCTTTAATACTACTCTCTCAACCCTGCTTGGGGAGGACTCAACCCGACTTGGGGAGTAAATTTAGAAAGGAGATGTGACGTTGGGTTAGGCTTTAGGTTTCAGCTGGGGTTAGGATTACTCGGGCTTCAGATCCAGTACTGGGGTAAGGTTTAAGATTTCATTTCCAGGAAAGAAGTAGAATTAAAGTATCCAAATTTCAGGTTGTTTAGGGCCAGATTAGATCAGGGGGTATATACAATAGGGCCAAAATCCAAATTTAGGTTGGGTAATTTGAGATAAACAAATTGGTTAGGGTTAGGTTAAATGACTGGGGTAGGGCATAGATGCTAGATTGAGCTTTAACTAGGAGTGAGACTGCAAGACCAACCGGAGCGAGGCACTGGCTGGTTAGGATTGAAGAAAAAGAACCTGCCCCTCCCGAAGGAGGAACAGGGCGTGCACGGGCCATCAACCCCGATGGTCCACAGCCTCACATCCCTCTACCTCCATAAGTATTTTTTATTTTCAAGGTAAGTATTTCTTTTACAGGTTTTTTCTTTTCAGGTAAGTACGGTTTTTGTTTTAAATTTCAAAAGGTAAGTATTTGTTTTTTACAGGTTCTCATTGTCCGTGTCCGTTACTTTGGCTCGTTTCCAATAAAGTATTTTCCATCCCAATTTGTTTTCTGTGTGGTTTTTTCATTTAGTTTTGATGTATCTCTGATTTGAGTTTTTAAGGAAAATCAATAAAACATGAATCAAAACATGAAATAAAATCCCCCAAAATAACAAACTAAAACAACAAACTAACGTAAAATTGAAAAAATTAAATGAGTATGCCCTTGTCGCGACGTTTCGAAGGTGTTGCTTCTTCCTCAGGCGAGGGCATACTGAAGAGCTCTGTATTTGAGGCTCCTATTTATACTCTCCCTCTGATCCCGCCTCCTTGGCTTTCTGTGGCTTTCTTATAATATCTTTTTTAGCTTATTGCTTTTTTCCAATTCTGCCAGACTTTTTGGCTCTCATTTTTCCTTTTTTCTTCCTTTCTTCTTTTCCAGTCTTTTCCTCTTTCCCCTTTGACTTTTCCCTTTTCATCATCCTTTTCTTTCCCTCTCCTGTCCTCTGCCCATTACCCTTCCTTTTGGTCTACATCTGTCCTCTTTCTCTTCCGAATTTTGGGCTACTACAATGCCGACTTGGCTTTAATACTACTCTCTCAACCCTGCTTGGGGAGGACTCAACCCGACTTGGGGAGTAAATTTAGAAAGGAGATGTGACGTTGGGTTAGGCTTTAGGTTTCAGCTGGGGTTAGGATTACTCGGGCTTCAGATCCAGTACTGGGGTAAGGTTTAAGATTTCATTTCCAGGAAAGAAGTAGAATTAAAGTATCCAAATTTCAGGTTGTTTAGGGCCAGATTAGATCAGGGGGTATATACAATAGGGCCAAAATCCAAATTTAGGTTGGGTAATTTGAGATAAACAAATTGGTTAGGGTTAGGTTAAATGACTGGGGTAGGGCATAGATGCTAGATTGAGCTTTAACTAGGAGTGAGACTGCAAGACCAACCGGAGCGAGGCACTGGCTGGTTAGGATTGAAGAAAAAGAACCTGCCCCTCCCGAAGGAGGAACAGGGCGTGCACGGGCCATCAACCCCGATGGTCCACAGCCTCACATCCCTCTACCTCCATAAGTATTTTTTATTTTCAAGGTAAGTATTTCTTTTACAGGTTTTTTCTTTTCAGGTAAGTACGGTTTTTGTTTTAAATTTCAAAAGGTAAGTATTTGTTTTTTACAGGTTCTCATTGTCCGTGTCCGTTACTTTGGCTCGTTTCCAATAAAGTATTTTCCATCCCAATTTGTTTTCTGTGTGGTTTTTTCATTTAGTTTTGATGTATCTCTGATTTGAGTTTTTAAGGAAAATCAATAAAACATGAATCAAAACATGAAATAAAATCCCCCAAAATAACAAACTAAAACAACAAACTAACGTAAAATTGAAAAAATTAAATGAGTATGCCCTTGTCGCGACGTTTCGAAGGTGTTGCTTCTTCCTCAGGCGAGGGCATACTGAAGAGCTCTGTATTTGAGGCTCCTATTTATACTCTCCCTCTGATCCCGCCTCCTTGGCTTTCTGTGGCTTTCTTATAATATCTTTTTTAGCTTATTGCTTTTTTCCAATTCTGCCAGACTTTTTGGCTCTCATTTTTCCTTTTTTCTTCCTTTCTTCTTTTCCAGTCTTTTCCTCTTTCCCCTTTGACTTTTCCCTTTTCATCATCCTTTTCTTTCCCTCTCCTGTCCTCTGCCCATTACCCTTCCTTTTGGTCTACATCTGTCCTCTTTCTCTTCCGAATTTTGGGCTACTACAATGCCGACTTGGCTTTAATACTACTCTCTCAACCCTGCTTGGGGAGGACTCAACCCGACTTGGGGAGTAAATTTAGAAAGGAGATGTGACGTTGGGTTAGGCTTTAGGTTTCAGCTGGGGTTAGGATTACTCGGGCTTCAGATCCAGTACTGGGGTAAGGTTTAAGATTTCATTTCCAGGAAAGAAGTAGAATTAAAGTATCCAAATTTCAGGTTGTTTAGGGCCAGATTAGATCAGGGGGTATATACAATAGGGCCAAAATCCAAATTTAGGTTGGGTAATTTGAGATAAACAAATTGGTTAGGGTTAGGTTAAATGACTGGGGTAGGGCATAGATGCTAGATTGAGCTTTAACTAGGAGTGAGACTGCAAGACCAACCGGAGCGAGGCACTGGCTGGTTAGGATTGAAGAAAAAGAACCTGCCCCTCCCGAAGGAGGAACAGGGCGTGCACGGGCCATCAACCCCGATGGTCCACAGCCTCACATCCCTCTACCTCCATAAGTATTTTTTATTTTCAAGGTAAGTATTTCTTTTACAGGTTTTTTCTTTTCAGGTAAGTACGGTTTTTGTTTTAAATTTCAAAAGGTAAGTATTTGTTTTTTACAGGTTCTCATTGTCCGTGTCCGTTACTTTGGCTCGTTTCCAATAAAGTATTTTCCATCCCAATTTGTTTTCTGTGTGGTTTTTTCATTTAGTTTTGATGTATCTCTGATTTGAGTTTTTAAGGAAAATCAATAAAACATGAATCAAAACATGAAATAAAATCCCCCAAAATAACAAACTAAAACAACAAACTAACGTAAAATTGAAAAAATTAAATGAGTATGCCCTTGTCGCGACGTTTCGAAGGTGTTGCTTCTTCCTCAGGCGAGGGCATACTGAAGAGCTCTGTATTTGAGGCTCCTATTTATACTCTCCCTCTGATCCCGCCTCCTTGGCTTTCTGTGGCTTTCTTATAATATCTTTTTTAGCTTATTGCTTTTTTCAATTCTGCCAGACTTTTTGGCTCTCATTTTTCCTTTTTTCTTCCTTTCTTCTTTTCCAGTCTTTTCCTCTTTCCCCTTTGACTTTTCCCTTTTCATCATCCTTTTCTTTCCCTCTCCTGTCCTCTGCCCATTACCCTTCCTTTTGGTCTACATCTGTCCTCTTTCTCTTCCGAATTTTGGGCTACTACAATGCCGACTTGGCTTTAATACTACTCTCTCAACCTGCTTGGGGAGGACTCAACCCGACTTGGGAGTAAATTTAGAAAGGAGATGTGACGTTGGGTTAGGCTTTAGGTTTCAGCTGGGGTTAGGATTACTCGGGCTTCAGATCCAGTACTGGGGTAAGGTTTAAGATTTCATTTCCAGGAAAGAAGTAGAATTAAAGTATCCAAATTTCAGGTTGTTTAGGGCCAGATTAGATCAGGGGGTATATACAATAGGGCCAAAATCCAAATTTAGGTTGGGTAATTTGAGATAAACAAATTGGTTAGGGTTAGGTTTAAATGACTGGGGTAGGGCATAGATGCTAGATTGAGCTTTAACTAGGAGTGAGACTGCAAGACCAACCGGAGCGAGGCACTGGCTGGTTAGGATTGAAGAAAAAGAACCTGCCCCTCCCGAAGGAGGAACAGGGCGTGCACGGGCCATCAACCCCGATGGTCCACAGCCTCACATCCCTCTACCTCCATAAGTATTTTTTATTTTCAGGTAAGTATTTCTTTTACAGGTTTTTTCTTTTCAGGTAAGTACGGTTTTTGTTTTAAATTTCAAAAGGTAAGTATTTGTTTTTTACAGGTTCTCATTGTCCGTGTCCGTTACTTTGGCTCGTTTCCAATAAAGTATTTTCCATCCCAATTTGTTTTCTGTGTGGTTTTTCATTTAGTTTTGATGTATCTCTGATTTGAGTTTTTAAGGAAAATCAATAAAACATGAATCAAAACATGAAATAAAATCCCCCAAAATAACAAACTAAAACAACAAACTAACGTAAAATTGAAAAAATTAAATGAGTATGCCCTTGTCGCGACGTTTCGAAGGTGTTGCTTCTTCCTCAGGCGAGGGCATACTGAAGAGCTCTGTATTTGAGGCTCCTATTTATACTCTCCCTCTGATCCCGCCTCCTTGGCTTTCTGTGGCTTTCTTATAATATCTTTTTTAGCTTATTGCTTTTTTCCAATTCTGCCAGACTTTTTGGCTCTCATTTTTCCTTTTTTCTTCCTTTCTTCTTTTCCAGTCTTTTCCTCTTTCCCCTTTGACTTTTCCTTTTCATCATCCTTTTCTTTCCCTCTCCTGTCCTCTGCCCATTACCCTTCCTTTTGGTCTACATCTGTCCTCTTTCTCTTCCGAATTTTGGGCTACTACAATGCCGACTTGGCTTTAATACTACTCTCTCAACCCTGCTTGGGAGGACTCAACCCGACTTGGGGAGTAAATTTAGGAAAGGAGATGTGACGTTGGGTTAGGCTTTAGGTTTCAGCTGGGGTTAGGATTACTCGGGCTTCAGATCCAGTACTGGGGTAAGGTTTAAGATTTCATTTCCAGGAAAGAAGTAGAATTAAAGTATCCAAATTTCAGGTTGTTTAGGGCCAGATTAGATCAGGGGGTATATACAATAGGGCCAAAATCCAAATTTAGGTTGGGTAATTTGAGATAAACAAATTGGTTAGGGTTAGGTTAAATGACTGGGGTAGGGCATAGATGCTAGATTGAGCTTTAACTAGGAGTGAGACTGCAAGACCAACCGGAGCGAGGCACTGGCTGGTTAGGATTGAAGAAAAAGAACCTGCCCCTCCCGAAGGAGGAACAGGGCGTGCACGGGCCATCAACCCCGATGGTCCACAGCCTCACATCCCTCTACCTCCATAAGTATTTTTTATTTTCAAGTAAGTATTTCTTTTACAGGTTTTTCTTTTCAGGTAAGTACGGTTTTTGTTTTAAATTTCAAAAGGTAAGTATTTGTTTTTTACAGGTTCTCATTGTCCGTGTCCGTTACTTTGGCTCGTTTCCAATAAAGTATTTTCCATCCCAATTTGTTTTCTGTGTGGTTTTTTCATTTAGTTTTGATGTATCTCTGATTTGAGTTTTTAAGGAAAATCAATAAAACATGAATCAAAACATGAAATAAAATCCCCCAAAATAACAAACTAAAACAACAAACTAACGTAAAATTGAAAAAATTAAATGAGTATGCCCTTGTCGCGACGTTTCGAAGGTGTTGCTTCTTCCTCAGGCGAGGGCATACTGAAGAGCTCTGTATTTGAGGCTCCTATTTATACTCTCCCTCTGATCCCGCCTCCTTGGCTTTCTGTGGCTTTCTTATAATATCTTTTTTAGCTTATTGCTTTTTTCCAATTCTGCCAGACTTTTTGGCTCTCATTTTTCCTTTTTTCTTCCTTTCTTCTTTTCCAGTCTTTTCCTCTTTCCCCTTTGACTTTTCCCTTTTCATCATCCTTTTCTTTCCCTCTCCTGTCCTCTGCCCATTACCCTTCCTTTTGGTCTACATCTGTCCTCTTTCTCTTCCGAATTTTGGGCTACTACAATGCCGACTTGGCTTTAATACTACTCTCTCAACCCTGCTTGGGGAGGACTCAACCCGACTTGGGGAGTAAATTTAGAAAGGAGATGTGACGTTGGGTTAGGCTTTAGGTTTCAGCTGGGGTTAGGATTACTCGGGCTTCAGATCCAGTACTGGGGTAAGGGTTAAGATTTCATTTCCAGGAAAGAAGTAGAATTAAAGTATCCAAATTTCAGGTTGTTTAGGGCCAGATTAGATCAGGGGGTATATACAATAGGGCCAAAATCCAAATTTAGGTTGGGTAATTTGAGATAAACAAATTGGTTAGGGTTAGGTTAAATGACTGGGGTAGGGCATAGATGCTAGATTGAGCTTTAACTAGGAGTGAGACTGCAAGACCAACCGGAGCGAGGCACTGGCTGGTTAGGATTGAAGAAAAGAACCTGCCCCTCCCGAAGGAGGAACAGGGCGTGCACGGGCCATCAACCCCGATGGTCCACAGCCTCACATCCCTCTACCTCCATAAGTATTTTTTATTTTCAAGGTAAGTATTTCTTTTACAGGTTTTTTCTTTTCAGGTAAGTACGGTTTTTGTTTTAAATTTCAAAGGTAAGTATTTGTTTTTTACAGGTTCTCATTGTCCGTGTCCGTTACTTTGGCTCGTTTCCAATAAAGTATTTTCCATCCCAATTTGTTTTCTGTGTGGTTTTTTCATTTAGTTTTGATGTATCTCTGATTTGAGTTTTTAAGGAAAATCAATAAAACATGAATCAAAACATGAAATAAAATCCCCCAAAATAACAAACTAAAACAACAAACTAACGTAAAATTGAAAAAATTAAATGAGTATGCCCTTGTCGCGACGTTTCGAAGGTGTTGCTTCTTCCTCAGGCGAGGGCATACTGAAGAGCTCTGTATTTGAGGCTCCTATTTATACTCTCCCTCTGATCCCGCCTCCTTGGCTTTCTGTGGCTTTCTTATAATATCTTTTTTAGCTTATTGCTTTTTTCCAATTCTGCCAGACTTTTTGGCTCTCATTTTTCCTTTTTTCTTCCTTTCTTCTTTTCCAGTCTTTTCCTCTTTCCCCTTTGACTTTTCCCTTTTCATCATCCTTTTCTTTCCCTCTCCTGTCCTCTGCCCATTACCCTTCCTTTTGGTCTACATCTGTCCTCTTTCTCTTCCGAATTTTGGGCTACTACAATGCCGACTTGGCTTTAATACTACTCTCTCAACCCTGCTTGGGGAGGACTCAACCCGACTTGGGGAGTAAATTTAGAAAGGAGATGTGACGTTGGGTTAGGCTTTAGGTTTCAGCTGGGGTTAGGATTACTCGGGCTTCAGATCCAGTACTGGGGTAAGGTTTAAGATTTCATTTCCAGGAAAGAAGTAGAATTAAAGTATCCAAATTTCAGGTTGTTTAGGGCCAGATTAGATCAGGGGGTATATACAATAGGGCCAAAATCCAAATTTAGGTTGGGTAATTTGAGATAAACAAATTGGTTAGGGTTAGGTTAAATGACTGGGGTAGGGCATAGATGCTAGATTGAGCTTTAACTAGGAGTGAGACTGCAAGACCAACCGGAGCGAGGCACTGGCTGGTTAGGATTGAAGAAAAAGAACCTGCCCCTCCCGAAGGAGGAACAGGGCGTGCACGGGCCATCAACCCCGATGGTCCACAGCCTCACATCCCACTACCTCCATAAGTATTTTTTATTTTCAAGGTAAGTATTTCTTTTACAGGTTTTTTTCTTTTCAGGTAAGTACGGTTTTTGTTTTAAATTTCAAAAGGTAAGTATTTGTTTTTTACAGGTTCTCATTGTCCGTGTCCGTTACTTTGGCTCGTTTCCAATAAAGTATTTTCCATCCCAATTTGTTTTCTGTGTGGTTTTTTCATTTAGTTTTGATGTATCTCTGATTTGAGTTTTTAAGGAAAATCAATAAAACATGAATCAAAACATGAAATAAAATCCCCCAAAATAACAAACTAAAACAACAAACTAACGTAAAATTGAAAAAATTAAATGAGTATGCCCTTGTCGCGACGTTTCGAAGGTGTTGCTTCTTCCTCAGGCGAGGGCATACTGAAGAGCTCTGTATTTGAGGCTCCTATTTATACTCTCCCTCTGATCCCGCCTCCTTGGCTTTCTGTGGCTTTCTTATAATATCTTTTTTAGCTTATTGCTTTTTTCCAATTCTGCCAGACTTTTTGGCTCTCATTTTTCCTTTTTTCTTCCTTTCTTCTTTTCCAGTCTTTTCCTCTTTCCCCTTTGACTTTTCCCTTTTCATCATCCTTTTCTTTCCCTCTCCTGTCCTCTGCCCATTACCCTTCCTTTTGGTCTACATCTGTCCTCTTTCTCTTCCGAATTTTGGGCTACTACAATGCCGACTTGGCTTTAATACTACTCTCTCAACCCTGCTTGGGGAGGACTCAACCGACTTGGGGAGTAAATTTAGAAAGGAGATGTGACGTTGGGTTAGGCTTTAGGTTTCAGCTGGGGTTAGGATTACTCGGGCTTCAGATCCAGTACTGGGGTAAGGTTAAGATTTCATTTCCAGGAAAGAAGTAGAATTAAAGTATCCAAATTTCAGGTTGTTTAGGGCCAGATTAGATCAGGGGGTATATACAATAGGGCCAAAATCCAAATTTAGGTTGGGTAATTTGAGATAAACAAATTGGTTAGGGTTAGGTTAAATGACTGGGGTAGGGCATAGATGCTAGATTGAGCTTTAACTAGGAGTGAGACTGCAAGACCAACCGGAGCGAGGCACTGGCTGGTTAGGATTGAAGAAAAAGAACCTGCCCCTCCCGAAGGAGGAACAGGCGTGCACGGGCCATCAACCCCGATGGTCCACAGCCTCACATCCCTCTACCTCCATAAGTATTTTTTATTTTCAAGGTAAGTATTTCTTTTACAGGTTTTTTCTTTTCAGGTAAGTACGGTTTTTGTTTTAAATTTCAAAAGGTAAGTATTTGTTTTTACAGGTTCTCATTGTCCGTGTCCGTTACTTTGGCTCGTTTCCAATAAAGTATTTTCCATCCCAATTTGTTTTCTGTGTGGTTTTTTCATTTAGTTTTGATGTATCTCTGATTTGAGTTTTTAAGGAAAATCAATAAAACATGAATCAAAACATGAAATAAAATCCCCCAAAATAACAAACTAAAACAACAAACTAACGTAAAATTGAAAAAATTAAATGAGTATGCCCTTGTCGCGACGTTTCGAAGGTGTTGCTTCTTCCTCAGGCGAGGGCATACTGAAGAGCTCTGTATTTGAGGCTCCTATTTATACTCTCCCTCTGATCCCGCCTCCTTGGCTTTCTGTGGCTTTCTTATAATATCTTTTTTAGCTTATTGCTTTTTTCCAATTCTGCCAGACTTTTTGGCTCTCATTTTTCCTTTTTTCTTCCTTTCTTCTTTTCCAGTCTTTTCCTCTTTCCCCTTTGACTTTTCCCTTTTCATCATCCTTTTCTTTCCCTCTCCTGTCCTCTGCCCATTACCCTTCCTTTTGGTCTACATCTGTCCTCTTTCTCTTCCGAATTTTGGGCTACTACAATGCCGACTTGGCTTTAATACTACTCTCTCAACCCTGCTTGGGGAGGACTCAACCCGACTTGGGGAGTAAATTTAGAAAGGAGATGTGACGTTGGGTTAGGCTTTAGGTTTTCAGCTGGGGTTAGGATTACTCGGGCTTCAGATCCAGTACTGGGGTAAGGTTTAAGATTTCATTTCCAGGAAAGAAGTAGAATTAAAGTATCCAAATTTCAGGTTGTTTAGGGCCAGATTAGATCAGGGGGTATATACAATAGGGCCAAAATCCAAATTTAGGTTGGGTAATTTGAGATAAACAAATTGGTTAGGGTTAGGTTAAATGACTGGGGTAGGCATAGATGCTAGATTGAGCTTTAACTAGGAGTGAGACTGCAAGACCAACCGGAGCGAGGCACTGGCTGGTTAGGATTGAAGAAAAAGAACCTGCCCCTCCCGAAGGAGGAACAGGGCGTGCACGGGCCATCAACCCCGATGGTCCACAGCCTCACATCCCTCTACCTCCATAAGTATTTTTATTTTCAAGGTAAGTATTTCTTTTACAGGTTTTTTCTTTTCAGGTAAGTACGGTTTTTGTTTAAATTTCAAAAGGTAAGTATTTGTTTTTTACAGGTTCTCATTGTCCGTGTCCGTTACTTTGGCTCGTTTCCAATAAAGTATTTTCCATCCCAATTTGTTTTCTGTGTGGTTTTTTCATTTAGTTTTGATGTATCTCTGATTTGAGTTTTAAGGGAAAATCAATAAAACATGAATCAAAACATGAAATAAAATCCCCCAAAATAACAAACTAAAACAACAAACTAACGTAAAATTGAAAAAATTAAATGAGTATGCCCTTGTCGCGACGTTTCGAAGGTGTTGCTTCTTCCTCAGGCGAGGGCATACTGAAGAGCTCTGTATTTGAGGCTCCTATTTATACTCTCCCTCTGATCCCGCCTCCTTGGCTTTCTGTGGCTTTCTTATAATATCTTTTTTAGCTTATTGCTTTTTTCCAATTCTGCCAGACTTTTTGGCTCTCATTTTTCCTTTTTTCTTCCTTTCTTCTTTTCCAGTCTTTTCCTCTTTCCCCTTTGACTTTTCCCTTTTCATCATCCTTTTCTTTCCCTCTCCTGTCCTCTGCCCATTACCCTTCCTTTTGGTCTACATCTGTCCTCTTTCTCTTCCGAATTTTGGGCTACTACAATGCCGACTTGGCTTTAATACTACTCTCTCAACCCTGCTTGGGGAGGACTCAACCCGACTTGGGGAGTAAATTTAGAAAGGAGATGTGACGTTGGGTTAGGCTTTAGGTTTCAGCTGGGGTTAGGATTACTCGGGCTTCAGATCCAGTACTGGGGTAAGGTTTAAGATTTCATTTCCAGGAAAGAAGTAGAATTAAAGTATCCAAATTTCAGGTTGTTTAGGGCCAGATTAGATCAGGGGTATATACAATAGGGCCAAAATCCAAATTTAGGTTGGGTAATTTGAGATAAACAAATTGGTTAGGGTTAGGTTAAATGACTGGGGTAGGGCATAGATGCTAGATTGAGCTTTAACTAGGAGTGAGACTGCAAGACCAACCGGAGCGAGGCACTGGCTGGTTAGGATTGAAGAAAAAGAACCTGCCCCTCCCGAAGGAGGAACAGGGCGTGCACGGGCCATCAACCCCGATGGTCCACAGCCTCACATCCCTCTACCTCCATAAGTATTTTTTATTTTCAAGGTAAGTATTTCTTTTACAGGTTTTTTCTTTTCAGGTAAGTACGGTTTTTGTTTTAAATTTCAAAAGGTAAGTATTTGTTTTTTACAGGTTCTCATTGTCCGTGTCCGTTACTTTGGCTCGTTTCCAATAAAGTATTTTCCATCCCAATTTGGTTTTCTGTGTGGTTTTTTCATTTAGTTTTGATGTATCTCTGATTTGAGTTTTTAAGGAAAATCAATAAAACATGAATCAAAACATGAAATAAAATCCCCCAAAATAACAAACTAAAACAACAAACTAACGTAAAATTGAAAAAATTAAATGAGTATGCCCTTGTCGCGACGTTTCGAAGGTGTTGCTTCTTCCTCAGGCGAGGGCATACTGAAGAGCTCTGTATTTGAGGCTCCTATTTATACTCTCCCTCTGATCCCGCCTCCTTGGCTTTCTGTGGCTTTCTTATAATATCTTTTTTAGCTTATTGCTTTTTTCCAATTCTGCCAGACTTTTTGGCTCTCATTTTCCTTTTTTCTTCCTTTCTTCTTTTCCAGTCTTTTCCTCTTTCCCCTTTGACTTTTCCCTTTTCATCATCCTTTCTTTCCTCTCCTGTCCTCTGCCCATTACCCTTCCTTTTGGTCTACATCTGTCCTCTTTCTCTTCCGAATTTTGGGCTACTACAATGCCGACTTGGCTTTAATACTACTCTCTCAACCCTGCTTGGGGAGGACTCAACCCGACTTGGGGAGTAAATTTAGAAAGGAGATGTGACGTTGGGTTAGGCTTTAGGTTTCAGCTGGGGTTAGGATTACTCGGGCTTCAGATCCAGTACTGGGGTAAGGTTTAAGATTTCATTTCCAGGAAAGAAGTAGAATTAAAGTATCCAAATTTCAGGTTGTTTAGGGCCAGATTAGATCAGGGGGTATATACAATAGGGCCAAAATCCAAATTTAGGTTGGGTAATTTGAGATAAACAAATTGGTTAGGGTTAGGTTAAATGACTGGGGTAGGGCATAGATGCTAGATTTGAGCTTTAACTAGGAGTGAGACTGCAAGACCAACCGGAGCGAGGCACTGGCTGGTTAGGATTGAAGAAAAAGAACCTGCCCCTCCCGAAGGAGGAACAGGGCGTGCACGGGCCATCAACCCCGATGGTCCACAGCCTCACATCCCTCTACCTCCATAAGTATTTTTTATTTTCAAGGTAAGTATTTCTTTTACAGGTTTTTTCTTTTCAGGTAAGTACGGTTTTTGTTTTAAATTTCAAAAGGTAAGTATTTGTTTTTTACAGGTTCTCATTGTCCGTGTCCGTTACTTTGGCTCGTTTCCAATAAAGTATTTTCCATCCCAATTTGTTTTCTGTGTGGTTTTTTCATTTAGTTTTGATGTATCTCTGATTTGAGTTTTTAAGGAAAATCAATAAAACATGAATCAAAACATGAAATAAAAATCCCCCAAAATAACAAACTAAAACAACAAACTAACGTAAAATTGAAAAAATTAAATGAGTATGCCCTTGTCGCGACGTTTCGAAGGTGTTGCTTCTTCCTCAGGCGAGGGCATACTGAAGAGCTCTGTATTTGAGGCTCCTATTTATACTCTCCTCTGATCCCGCCTCCTTGGCTTTCTGTGGCTTTCTTATAATATCTTTTTTAGCTTATTGCTTTTTTCCAATTCTGCCAGACTTTTTGGCTCTCATTTTTCCTTTTTTCTTCCTTTCTTCTTTTCCAGTCTTTTCCTCTTTCCCCTTTGACTTTTCCCTTTTCATCATCCTTTTCTTTCCCTCTCCTGTCCTCTGCCCATTACCCTTCCTTTTGGTCTACATCTGTCCTCTTTCTCTTCCGAATTTTGGGCTACTACAATGCCGACTTGGCTTTAATACTACTCTCTCAACCCTGCTTGGGGAGGACTCAACCCGACTTGGGGAGTAAATTTAGAAAGGAGATGTGACGTTGGGTTAGGCTTTAGGTTTCAGCTGGGGTTAGGATTACTCGGGCTTCAGATCCAGTACTGGGGTAAGGTTTAAGATTTCATTTCCAGGAAAGAAGTAGAATTAAAGTATCCAAATTTCAGGTTGTTTAGGGCCAGATTAGATCAGGGGGTATATACAATAGGGCCAAAATCCAAATTTAGGTTGGGTAATTTGAGATAAACAAATTGGTTAGGGTTAGGTTAAATGACTGGGGTAGGGCATAGATGCTAGATTGAGCTTTAACTAGGAGTGAGACTGCAAGACCAACCGGAGCGAGGCACTGGCTGGTTAGGATTGAAGAAAAAGAACCTGCCCCTCCCGAAGGAGGAACAGGGCGTGCACGGGCCA
Source organism: Maylandia zebra (assembly GCF_041146795.1). NCBI lineage: Eukaryota > Metazoa > Chordata > Actinopteri > Cichliformes > Cichlidae > Maylandia > Maylandia zebra. Next base: position 33,939,973 of record NC_135176.1, on the reverse strand, counting down.
TCAACCCCGATGGTCCACAGCCTCACATCCCTCTACCTCCATAAGTATTTTTATTTTCAAGGTAAGTATTTCTTTTACAGGTTTTTTCTTTTCAGGTAAGTACGGTTTTTGTTTTAAATTTCAAAAGGTAAGTATTTGTTTTTTACAGGTTCTCATTGTCCGTGTCCGTTACTTTGGCTCGTTTCCAATAAAGTATTTTCCATCCCAATTTGTTTTCTGTGTGGTTTTTTCATTTAGTTTTGATGTATCTCTGATTTGAGTTTTTAAGGAAAATCAATAAAACATGAATCAAAACATGAAATAAATCCCCCAAAATAACAAACTAAAACAACAAACTAACGTAAAATTGAAAAAAATTAAATGAGTATGCCCTTGTCGCGACGTTTCGAAGGTGTTGCTTCTTCCTCAGGCGAGGGCATACTGAAGAGCTCTGTATTTGAGGC